>NW_026717461.1:0-14244 GCF_029784015.1 Lycium ferocissimum | reverse complement strand
TAATTTTTTAATTAAAAAGAACTTATGTCGAAAAAAATTAGTCGGTATTTTTCTAAAGTAGAAATAACCAATTTAGAAAAAGTAAGAAAATCAGTGCTAAAATTCCCGTCATAAAGAAATGAAAAATAATTTTTCAAAGTGGAATTAAATTGTCTTCGATTCCTAAATTCTGAGTTAAGTAAGAGAGAAAACTATAAAAAAAGGAAAAGAAGAAGAAGCGAGAATTATCTTTTATTAGAAAAAATCAAAAATATTTTTAGGTCCAAAATCTCCTAAAGTAAATAAAAGAGGAGAATACCTTATTAGAATGTTAACTATTTTTATCATGGGAAATTTTTTTCGGTAACTTTGTTGTTTATCAAACAAAAAATAAGGACTTGATTTTAACCTTATTTTATTTATGTTTTGAATTTTAAAAAGTTATCTTTTTACTTTAAACACAATTTAATTAATTTATAGCTATAAAGAGATATTAGGTTAGATGTGTCAAACACAACATTCGGGTCAATGTAATAACAATAATTTGTCATTTAAATGAATGTTGCATCTAATTTGATGCTATTTTACTATATATATATATATTTATATATATATATATATATATATATATATATATAAAAGAATTTATAATTTATGACAAGTCAACGCACGTACGTTAAAACTAGTTTTCAAATAGTCTTTACGAAGTAAACTAAAGCATGAAAGGCAGGAGAGCTTCAAAATATAGTATTGTCTCTAATTAAATTATGAGAATCCCAAGTCTTCATATAACTTGCTAGTATGTCCTCCCACCATGCTGGCATCCGTAGACATATTTGCGAGAGATTAAATGATTGAATTTCACGTCTCATGGTAAAATTAGCTCATAAAAATATGATTCATTCAAGTTTGGACGGATCATTGACATGGGTCATTTGCTCTTTCACCTTATTTTGTGGTGCTCGTTAATTTTGCCCTTCAAATGGGTGGTCTTTCATTTTGCCCTTCAAACATGAACTTATGCCTATAGCGGCATAAGTTAAGCATCATAATATCCACAAGTTATGAAAGCGTCTTAAAGAACTTATGACCTTATAGGCATAAGTTCGATTTTGAAGAGCAAAATTAAAGACCAATACTTTCAAGGGCAAACCGTGTCATACTTCCCCTTTCATCTATTTAATTCATCATTTAGGTTTGTTCAATTCACCCATCAATGAATTGGGTTGTTCGATATATATATATATTACTTGCACGCTAGACTAATGCATATATGAGTTCTGAATAAGCAAGAATGCGGCGCACATTGAACAAGACCAAAGACATGATCTATCGCAAAAGAAGAGTTGCAAGCCATGCGCTTGAATCAGGTTCACAGACATGTTCTATCAGATACAGACAAGTAGACAAGATGAAGTGACCCAGCCTATAGAGATGTTCAATGTACAATATGAATTATCCATGAACGAGCAACTAAACAAGGCCGCAAAAGGGAGAAGATGAAGATTAGATGACTCAAAGATTGAAGGATGAGGAATGAAAATAGAACAAGATGACAACATGTTCACAGGTCATCAGTGTAATGGATGGATGACTCAAAAGTGATCAAGGCGAAGAAGTGGAGAAGACCAATTGTAGACACGTAGCTTATAGTTATATGAAACAAGTCGTCAACATGTTCCGCCAAAGATCTCGGCTTCAAAGGCGAGAGACTGAAAGAGATTGGTGGAATAGGTACATGACATGTTCCACTAACGATGCAGACATTCAGAGATAGACGAATCAGGTAGATGAAACAGGTTTGTGAACATATTTCAGAGCAAGTCCTTCAATTGCCCAGGATTTGCGTAATTATGGAAAGAACTTGGCGGTCAAGTATGAAAGATTCTGCCTATTTGGTAGGATTAGTAAGCCTCCACACGTACAAACACTACAAGAAAGAATACATCCGCAACAAATTTTTTTTTTTTGTTGCCATAGTATTGACTTTTGTTACAAAGAGTATTATTGGCAACAATTTTTTTTTTTGTTGTTGCATAAACTTTTCCCCTCGGCTGTTATTGCAACGACGTGCAACAATTTTTTTGTTGTTGCCAAAAATACTTTTTGCTGGCAACAAAAAAAAAAAAAATTTAAAAGTTTCATCATGTATGCCGACAATAAAACTAAGTTGTTGCCAAATATCGAATTTTGCCAAAAATATTATTTTTGTTGTCAAATAGTTGTTGTCATTTCTGTACTTTCTTTTAGTGAAGGAGCAGACTCAACAAGACAAGACTCCAAATACTACACAACCCTATTACATGTCATTCATCGAGTAGGAAAGGGTTTTGTGTCAACCGACCCGGAGCTTAAATGTTATAAATACCTCGGTCTTTCCAAGAAGTTTGCACAACCACAAAGAGCAAATTCGGAATATTGAGCGAGGAGAGGATTTATCCATCATATTCGAACCCGGGGATTGCGTCCCTATTATACAAAGAAGGATCGGGGAGTTGTTTTATTGAATAATGTTTCCCATCAAGTATAGATTTGTGTATGAGTTTGGTTTATCAAGTTGAATCTTTATCGACTTAGTTAGAAGCATTAAACTAGATACGAACAATTGTAACTCCATGTGGAAATTTACTACTTGGAGATAGCTTGCTAGTTAGAGGTTGGGTGCAAGGTCGCTTTATAGAGGTTGTAATTTGTAACTGCAGCTTGCTTTGTTGTAGTGAAGTTGTTGGGAAATCCTACAGTGTCAGTAGGTCGTGGTTTTTATCACCTTTTGAGCCGAGTGTTTTTCACGTAAATATTGTGTGTCCTTTACTTACCTACAGTTTTATTCTGAAAGACGCTAGCATAGAACAAGTACAGTAATGTGTTACATCCTATAAGCGAAAGTTGGATACACATAGGATAAGAACTAGGTCGTGCAACCTAACATAGCCCAAATTCACTATGAGAAACAAATAATTTATAGTTTTTTTATGTCATATGTAGTCATAATAAAAGTTCAATGTATTAGTTTTGCTTGATAATTAAATAATAATAACAAAAGATAAAAAAACATTACAACTAAGAGTTGGTCGGGTAGGGTTATAGACAATTGTTTAACCCATCTTAATCGTATCATTTCGTCTCAAGTAATCTTTGGGTAAGTGAATGACCCGCTCATTTATTACTTCGGGTTATTTTGGGGTGTCCAAATTCACCACCCGCCCATTCAACTCAAGTTTGAAATCTTTTGAAAAAGGCAGGAAAAATTTATATGATGGAAGAAAATCAATACTAAAGGAACAAAAACAATATAATGGGTGGACTAATTAATATTGATGACAAGGAGCATGTGCTTAAATCCCCTAATCATCATTTCATTGATGGTCAGAGTAGCTTGCCACATATGACTAATTAATAAATCATTATTGAAAGACCAAATATTCTTTTGTTGAAGGTGAGATATATTAACTACCATCTAGAAAACTTCCAATTTTTGATTGATGGATGCTTCTTCATATCAGAAAAAGAAAATCACGAGGTCCATATTTGGACTCTTTACAATGTATATGTATCAACTTTGGAATGTTAACTGAACCAACAATTTCCCGTCTATTTGGGGAGCTTGATGTAGGTGAAAGTTTGTTTGAATCTGGAATTGAAAATCAGAAATTATTCTATGAATTAACTAATGACATGCCAGCTATGGAAAAAAAATTTGGCCACCCTAAAGACTAGGGTACGGCTATGTTATTAGTTGCCAATTTCTATATGGTTAAAAATAAAATATTTTAATTGCCAGCTTCTCATCTTTTTGCTACATGCATGCATGGAATTGGAAGTTGTACAAAGCTAATATTATTAGATTAGGCTCTAGTGAGTCACAATAGAGCTCTAGGACAAAATTTAGAGACTTCAATTTTTTATTTTTATTTTATAATGATAGTGTTCGGATAATCGGCATCTTGAATTATTTGATCGAGTACTGCATCTCTCAAAGCCCATGTATCAGGTAATCTGCCTTCAGAAAAAAGTCACCTAGTGTATGACATTGCTGGATTTGAAAAGCATTTATACCTCATCGGCCACTAGCCACATCCCGATTGGTTGCATTTTGAGACTCTGATTTTACATGTGATAGAGCACTTACAATTTCTAGATGAGAATTTGACATGTTAAATTGACAACTAAGTCAGTTGATTAGTGGAGAAAATAAGATTTTCACTAAGGATATTTAAACTACAAAGATAATACACACAAAGAATCAAAAGGCCAACATTATATATATATATATATATATATATATATATATATATATATATATATATATATATATATTATATTATATTTTTAGCGAAAGAAACTCGGATGAACCCCTTAATCCTCTAACCCGCTCCTGAAGCAGCCCATTTCAAATGGATATAGATCGTATCTCCTATGCATAGAAAAGTCTTAAATGCCATGGATTGAGTTGCAACTCTTATATGTTCAAAAATTGGCCACGTCTAGATATAACTATTGTGAAGCGAAGGGTGCACCTGCCGAATATCAAAAACAAACAAATTGGCCCATCCACTTGAGGCAAGCCTGTCAAACAAATCAATTATTGTGAAAAAAAAAAGAAATCATTAACAAATAATTAAAAAACAAAAAAAGAAAACAATTAAGGTACCTTAACTGATAATCAACTATATATAAACTATGAGGAAAACAGCGGCTGGTGGGCGACTGCACCCGTGCTAGTGGTAGTGCGGATCTAGGATATTCTCGAGTGTTCGCAAAAAAAAAATGTGGGCTCGAGGCAACTTGGAACCGATTGAATTTGAACCCCTAAACCAACTCCTACTCTTGTGTTTAGGTGCTCAAAATCTATATATATACATAAAACATATAAAATTCATTATATATACAAAGATCATCGAGGTGCGCACGAACACCCTCAATGGCCAGACCGCCTCGGGGATGGCGGTGGGGAGGGAGGAAGGAGGAGAGAGAACGATAAGCGCGAAAATTGAGGAAAAAAATTAGGTTGCACAAATTTTTATATTTTTTAAAAATGACAGACTTACTTGATATTTTGATCGATTTTTTAATTGATTAGACGAGGTATTGACCAAAAAAATCGACCGACTCGATCGATTTGAGAAATTTTATTTATTTTAAATAAATAGCTGCAGAGACACTTTTACTAAGGCAAGTTATCCAATATCGCTTTGCCAAAAAATTATTTATGGGAGTGGAGTAATACTTTAAACCACTATAGTTCCAAATCCAAATTAACAAACAAGATTAATTGTGTCAATAAGTCGATACTGTTTCTACAAATTTCATGTATGCCTCCCAATTCAAGCAAATAATCATTAAAAAATAAGTAATCGCAATAGCAGTTCATGCATATAAAATTAAAATTGATTCACTGTAATATTTCCAAAAGCAAAAATTTTTGAATAAGTTGACAATCCGACAATTCCAGATGGGAGGGAAAAAAACTGAAAAAAATAGATGTTTGTTATAGTTGGTGAAGAAAATGGGGGCAGTCATTTCCACCTTTGCTAAGAGATGATGAAGAAAACGCACGTGGATTTGGGATAAGTTCTTTATCAGCACCCACGAAAGTTTTTTGAAATGTCATAGTTGCATGTAGTGACAAAAGCAAGAGAGTCTAATATTTTCTATTCTTTGGCATGCTAGGATAAACATGGTAAATTTTTTGGAGCTAACGTTTTGTTGGGATAATTTCAGAACTATCGGAGTTTGATTTTATTTAATCACGTTTGTTATACAACCACATTTTTCTGTTTTTTTAAAAAAAAAAAAAAAATTTTTTTTTGCCCAAATTTCCCTTTTAGATAGAAAAGTGAGAAAAGTCAAGAAGACAGGAGTTGGCTTTTTTAATTGGTTTGCTTTATTGTCATTGAACTATCAGTATTTACGTTTTCCGGGGGACAGTCTATCCACAGAAAGTCACAACACACCACAATCCTGATGGGTGTTTTAAATTTTACACCCCGAATTAGGGCTAAAGAATATATTTATGTTCAGAAACTTTGTTCAATTTAGCATATAAGCCTTTTAAACCCGGTTGCTAACTTTTTAAACCCGGGCCCGGAAAAACTTAACGAACCAACCTAAACCTTAACGGGGAAATGAAATTTTAAGGGCCCCGTAATTTTTTAACCCCAAACGCCCGAAAAACCGGAACCGGGGGGAAACCTTTTTAAACCCAATAAAAATTTAAAAAAAAAAAAAAAAAAAAACCGTTGGGGGGCGCCTTGTTTTGGGACATTTGAACGCCCATTTTCCAAAATTAAAGGGCCATTTTTTTAAATTTTTATTTTTTTTTTTTAACATTTTAAACCCCTCCCCCCCCCTATAAAACCCTTCCTTTTCTTTTAATTACCCAATTCATCCTTTCTTTCTCTCAAATCTCAATCCCCCAATTATAATTATTTTGAATAACTAGCCACAAAGTCTTATTATAGTTTCAATTTTAATTATTAATTTTGCAATTATAATATTTTGGGGGGGGTTTATTTTGCAACAACCCAAGTAGTTTTGGTGGATTTGCAATTCTGGGCCCCCTTTGACTTTGTTAGAAATTAATCCGGAATTTGGTACCTTCGTTCCAACTCTTCTTTTTTTTTTTGAAATTTAATTCAGAATTTAATTTACCTTTTAATTTACGTAATTTAATTTGTTGTTTTATTTTTTGTATTTATTTGTGTGATTTAAATTAATTCTTTTAATAATGTCAAAGAGATTAAGACGTGGTCCCTAGTATAGTCGTATTGTTAGGGGGCTAAAGGAAACATTTGTAAAGCCCCCTTTTAGGTATTGATGTTGGTGGAAATAATCCATTTTGGGGACAAGAAAACATTTTAGCACAAAAATTTAAAGATGATAGAAACAAAACCCCCCGAAAATCCCTGGAGATACTTTCCCCGCACAATCCTCAAAAAAAACCCCAAACTCGTAAGAAAAACCCTAAAATTTGGAAATTTATGATAAGAATAGGGAAAGCAATCCCAAGTAACGTATGTGGAAAGTATTTAGTTTTAACGGAATTAAGGGATGGGGAAACGTACAAAAAATTCTCAAAAGGAACCAAACATAGGTTTTTTTGGGGAGAGAAAAACGGGTTCAAATGTGGGGGGATTCAAATGACGATACCCCCCAAAAGGGGTAAAAAAGATGACAAGAAAAAAACGCGTAGAAATAGCTAAAAGGGTTTTAATGATTGTTTCCCTTTTCCTTTCCATGGGGTAGGGGTTTTGATTTATTTTCCTTGTTATAATCCGTTATTGGGGGTATTCCTAGAAGTACTTGTGGGCCGATGTTATAGTTTTGTTTAAAAAATATAGATTTTATTTGCCCCACGTATTTAATTTTTAAATTGTAATGTTTGTCTTCCCGGATTTGGGTCTTAGTATTAACCATTTAGATTTTTTTATTCTGTCGGGGTTAGGGGTTATGCAAAAAAAATTATAGTTTTTTTAGACGAAGGAAAAGGTCGTCACGATGGAAAATTTTTCCGATTAATGTTACTATTAGAGATTTTTTAACATTTATAGAAAAAACTTTGTTTTGTTTAGATAATGCTTCTAATAATACAAAGGGTTTTTTAAAAAAGAAATAAACCCTCCTCTAAAAAATATTTTTCATGTAAGATTGTTTCCATTTTAAATTTAATTTTAAAGATGGTCTTGAGATTTTGAGATTGTTAAAAAAGTTAGAAATCGTTTTTTCTTTTTGTAATGCAAATGGGGAAGAAAAGTTTTTTTAAGAAGTTGTGGGGAAAAAAACCCCAACCTGGGAAAATTCAAATAGAAATTGGTAGGTGGAATCACTTACTTTCTAAACAAGCAAGGATGGTTTCCCCATACAACAAGTTCACAACAAATATAATCCCATAGTCGGGATTGGTTAAAATTTTTATGTTTAAGATGTTAAAAAAGTATTGAACTCTTAGAAAATTTTAATAATGCAACTCTTGCTTTTTCTAGACAATTTTACCCCCGGAAACCGGAATTTTAGCCTCTTAGCGGAAAATAGAGTTTTACAAGAGAAAACATAAACCCGATTATCAAGTGGCTATTTTTAAATGATAATCAAATTTAAAAAGTTTTTTTTTCCCCCCCCAACTTTATTTATATTGGGTTCCCTTTTAAATCCTTGTTTAAAACTGCCATACAAAAAATTTGGTTAGTCAAATTTATACATTTTTAGAAATTGAAGCGGGAACTCCCCATCTTTAAAGGAACTGCTATTAATTTTTTTAAAAAAAAGTTTTACTCATTATTCTAGTTTGGAAGAACTTTAAAGCCTCTACGCCCACTCTTCTCAAAGTAGCAAAAGGGCTTTCGGGTTTAAAAGTTTTACTTTCCCGAATTTTTTTTAAAAATTTTTGATGAATAAAACTTTTTTTGATACAAATGTAGATATCAACCAAGAGAGGGGACGTCTTAGCATGGTGGAAGAAGTAAAAGGCAAGTTCCGACTTTCAAAAGGCTCGAGATATCCTTACGGTTCAAGTATCAACCGTGGCGGGAGAGGGTTTAAGGAAAAAGAAAAAATTGGAGCCCATGAATTCATTATCCGTCTTTAGCTTGCAAGTACTAGGGCATTCGAGATTGGATTAGATGGAGCGACACAACCAAAACCCGGGGGAAAGGCGAAGAGGGAAATTGAAGATTTGATAGCTGTGGACCGACCAAATGGAAGACTTTGAAGAACCCATGCCGAATATGAGGGGGGAAATTAACAAAAAATTTAAAAATTTGGTGTTTTTATTATTCACTTTTTTTACACCATGTATTTTTTAAATTTAAAAAAAAATAAATTTGCAAATAAATTTTTCCCAAGAATGAATAAAAATATGGCTCTTGAGTTTACTTCTATTTATTTTTGTTTTCATATTTTTATTTTTATTAAGGAATATATAAAATATACAAGAATATTTAAAGTATATTGGGTTATATAGTATACAAAAATATATAAGTATATATAGTATATATTATATAAGTATATATAGTATATATATTAAGTTATACATATATTTAGTATATATATTAAGTATATATAGTATATATGTATATATAGTATATATATTAAGTTATACATATATTTAGTATATATATTAAGTATATATAGTTATAAAATATTTAGTATATATATTAATATATATATATATATATATATATTATAAATTTTAATACATATATTTAGTATATATATTAATTATACATATATATAGTATATATATTAATTATACATATATAAAGTATATGTAAGTTATAATATATATGTATTTAATATATATATATATAAAAAAGTTATACATATATTTAGTATATATTTTAAATATATATAGTATAAAAGTATATATGTATATATAGTATATATATTAAGTTATACCTATATAAAGTATATATAGTATATAGTACATATAAAACATATATATAGTATATATTTTAAATTATCCACATATTTAGTATATATATATATATGTATATATATTAAGTTATACATATATTTTATATATTTTAAATTATAATATATATAGTATATATATTAAGTTATACATATATATAAGTATATGTATATAAAGTATATATACTATATATATTAAGTTATAATATATATAAGTATATTAATTATACATATATAGTATACAAAAAAATACTATTCCGATGCATTTTCTTGGCTTATCAAAAATTTTTAAAACTTTAATTATAAAGTTGTATAACATATTAAATATACCTACAATATACAAATAAATACTATAATATATATATATAATAAAAATAAAAAAAAAAATATTTTTAAAAACTAAACGGGCCGGGTTTCCGTTTGATTTCCAAACCGAACCGGGTTTAAAAAAAGGAACCGGTTTAAACGGTTGGTTTTTTTCCGAACCGCCCGGTTCCCAACCGGGGCCATAACCCGGTTTGTTTGGGAACCGGGTTTTGGGGTTAGTACGTATTCAAAATAAAAAAGAAGGTCCCAAAATTTTTCCCCATACTTTAAATTCTCCATTTTTTTGTGTTATATTTTTTGGGTCATTCATACCCTTGGGTTGAAACCATCTAATATTTGCTCTTCATTAAAGAGCTCCCAAAATGGAAAAATTCTATTTCCGACCCCCGTTCGATCCCGGGGGTTTAGAATTATCTTTGGTTTTAGCTTTTGCACTCTTAAGGAAAACTTAGTTTTTTCATATATCGGGGTTTCTATTTAGACGAAGTTTTAACAAGTGAAGGAATAAAAAAATAAAATAATAATATAAGCCACGTGAAAGACTCCAAAAAGGTTATATATAGAAGAAATTTATCAAACTAAAAAGAGAAGTTAGAGGCTTTACTTAATAACCAAAACTTTTGAACTACTACAATAAAATATGTAACATAACATCCCCATTTTAAAATAGAAACCAAAAAACTAGGATAAAAAATCTATTCTAATATGGATTTGATAAATAAACCCAACTAGACATGAATTAGATAAACAAAACCAAACGACTTAGGTTTCCTATTTGGTTATTTCCTACATGGCCTCCAAACCGATCTTCAAACTTACCATGCCTAGATCTTCTTACCTTTTGAACAACTCCATTTTGTGGCTTTGGAAAACACGCAATTTGTTCTTCGGGGTTGCAATAATCAATGTCTCCTTACCTTGAACCCAAAACACCAAAAAGATATTTAATGTCAAAGTGTTTGTGTAAAAAACTAGTTCTTTGTTAACTCAATCACGATTTGATCCCAAAAAATTTTTTAGATATCTTGCTTGTGTTGAAGAAATCCAAACATCCTTCTCAAACCATAATGCTTTTCCTATTTTGACCCTGTACTTGCCAATAAGACAAAACAACAAAGTTCTTTTTTAAGACCAAGAAAATAAACCCCCAAAAAAAATGCATATTAAAAACTTTTTCTTTTCATCATATCACCCAATCGCCGTCTAAAACCAACAAGACTACTATCATTATTCTTTAAAAAAATATGCCTCGTTGGCCCGTATATCTAAAATTCTCTAGTTTAAAAATTGGGTTGGAAAAGGGAAAAAACGCTAATTAATCCAAATCCATAAGTAATTGTTTTGGGAAGTCTCCCTTGACTCCCCACCAAATTTTTTAAAAAATGGTTAAAAAAAACACCGGGTTTTTAGTCAACTTAATTTTTTCCCCCGGGGGGAATTGGTTGTTTTTTTCCATATTTAAAACTTTAAAATTACCAAAAATTTTTTCCGGAATAAAAAATTTCCCCTTTCCCCGAGAAAATTCAATCCGGGGAAAAAAACATTATCCCAAAACGTCATCTCAAAATATCTAATCATGGCCTCCCTAAATTCAAAAATTTGTTTGGGATTATTTGGGAGAAACATTAAGTCATCCACATATAAACACACAATGGGAAAGTTCCCCTGTAATTTAATTTTAGTATAATGCTCAAAAAGGGGGTCTGAAAAACCTTCAATAAAATAAGAATCAATACGAGTATACCAAGCTCAGAGCTTTTTTCAACCCATATAACGCCTTCCAACTTTAAACTTTATTTTTTTGACCTTTTTTACATACCAAACTCAACATACACTTCCCTCAAGAACACCATTCGGCAAAACTCCTTTGATAGATTTTCCAACAATTATTGGGAAAAAAAAATAATCTACGAATTTTTCAAGTCTTGCAACTAAATACCTCAAAATAATCAATACCTTTCCTTGTATCCTTTAACAACTAATCTTGCCTTAAAGCGATCAACTTCTCCGGTGATTTGTATTTCGTATGATACCACCGACTCCAGGGCCTTTTTAAGGTGCTAAAGTAGTTAATTCCCATGTTTTATTTTTTCAATAAAATTTCTTCATTTATGCGTATCCAAAAATCCTTTTTAAATTCCTTAAAAGTAAGGGTCCCCAAAAGACAAAAATTTCCCAAAATCTTCGTCGAAAGTCTTATCATTACCAAAAACATATCTTTAAACGGGCCGGTAAATGGTGATGTCTTTACGGGGGATTTGATGTCTCTTACCCGCTATTTGTTCCCTTGATGTCCGGAACTTCCTTATCCCGGGGATTTAAACCCCCCGGGATTGCCTCCAAGCTTTGCCTTTTTTAAAAAGGGTTTTCCTTTTTTTTCCCCCTCAAAACTACATTTCTCAAAAAAATAAAAACCATCAACCAAATTTTTCGGAAAATTCAAACTCCCAAAATTGGGCCCGCGTAGATGCCAACCCAATATCCACACAAAAATTTTCAAAGGGAAATCCCACGATTGAGATTTGAGGCCCAAAAAATATTATTATTTTATTCTTGCAATTAGTCCTATTTTATCTTTGATAGTTCATTTGATTAAAAGCAAATCATAACCTTTTTTTGTTAGTTGCCCAAACTCAAAAAATTTTTAAGACTAAACAAAAATTTCCTCGATATAAAATGGGAAAATCCTTTTTGGAATTGAAATTTTTTTCCCCTTCCCGAAACCTTTCGTTTTGCCAAGTCTTCCGTATTTAAATGAATCATCCGATCAACAAATAATTCCCTTTTTCCGACTCGATTCTAAAAAACCCAAAAAACCATTCTTCCCCTTTTTTTTCTTCACCGGGGGAAAACAATAATGTCTCTTGTTTATCTTCAAAAGTTTTTTCTTTGCTGTTCTTCCTTATTTTGACTTGACCAATAATCACGTTGATAATGTCCCTATTTTGCCTTATAAAACCTAAACATTTGATTTATCACGTCTTTGAAAATTTTGATTACTCTTTTCCCCGAAATTATTTCATTTCTCTGATAGGAAGAATTGCCCCTACCCCCTCGATAATCCCTTACCCCTCGTCCTCAGCTCCAAATTGTGACCTTTTTTGATTTGTTTCACCCATTTGATGTTTTTTTTTCTTTAGGTTGATTCACCCTTTTCTGAACCTCTCAATCTTTCTTGTTTGTTGATTGGGGGATCCATATACCCGGGTTATTTAAATATCAAGTGTCAAAGTGCTACGATCTTTGGTTGCTCGAACCCTCTTTTTGTGTGAAATTTTTTACTCAGGGCCCCAAAATTTTTTTGAACTTTAACTTGGGCTAATGCTTCTCCATTGTCGTCATATCGTTGATAATATCAATAACCCTTTTAAAGAATTCTTTCGTCCGGGTTTAAGGGCCCCCTCGATTGTTTTCGTTTTGCAATTGCTTTTTTACGTTGGAACCTCGTGAATTCAAAAAATTTTTAAACCCCCCGTCGACTTTGTGTAAAAATTTATTGTATACTCTTCAAACCCTTTTCCAAGGGAGAAAAGTGCCTTTTAATCCAATTTTCTATTTTTCCAAATTTTTACATTTCAACCCAAAAGGCCTTCTTTCCACAAACCCCGTTCAATAAGGACCAAATCCAAAATTTTCATTGTTTATAAAAATTTAAAAATTTTTTTGCTATCAAACAAAAACGGACAATTTGGTAAATATGGAATATCCTATTCTTTTATTGGGGATTCCCCAGGGGTCGATACCAATTTAAGGAAATAAAATATAAAGGAATAATATAAGCAATAAAACTCCCCCAAAAAATTAAGAAATTTTTTTCCCAAAAAAGGGGGAGGAGGTTTCTTTAAATCAAAACTCTTAATCTCACTACAAAAAAATATGGAAAAAGATCCCATTTTTCTAAAAAGAAAATAAAATGACAGGGAAAAAAACTTTTAAAATAATTTGATAAATAAATCCTAACTAAAAGAATTAAATAAAAAATTAAACGTTTTGGTTTTCCGTCTTTTTATTTTACAATAAAAAAAAATTGCTCAATTTTTAATACTATCGGGAAGTTTGATCTTTTTTTCCCCACAAAAGTAGACTATTTTAGTATTGTGTACCAAACGAAATACAAATTTTAAAAAAAAAGAAAAAAAAAGAAACGTCAGGTAGTTTGTTGGAAATAGATACAGTACTTGCATTTGCATGGTTCTAGGGAAATTTCTAGTCAAAACAGAGCAGGACAAAATTAGCATAAAAAAGCAGTGTATGTGGTGACTAGTTATTTAAACGACTTAGATGATTCATTAAAGATTTTTCCTACATGTCACTGTCAATGGTGAAAATAATAAAGTTTCATTGTATATTGGACTTACATCCCCATACATTGCTGGAATTTCGAAGAAATAGACAAAATTTTTGGGTTAAATTATTCCCTTTTTTAACACATCTACATGGCTTGTTCTATTTCATTAATAATAATAATCATGTTTGATTGGGGATTAGGGGTCAAAATTTTTGCTACATAAGAGCAGTGCATAATCAGAT
>NW_026717460.1:0-14582 GCF_029784015.1 Lycium ferocissimum | reverse complement strand
CATATCAAATATCATAAGTACATCAAAATATCGTAGGGACCATAGTCGTATATCAAATCATTCCGAGCCCGCCAATGAAAATCAAAGTCATTATACGTTACAAAACTTTCTACGAACGTTTCAAAGCAATCCGATTCTTTTTACGAAAGTTACGGACATTTTTAAGCATAGGATCTTTAGGAACAAAATTCTTTATGCAATATTTAGGTTCCAAGCATACATAAGACTTAAGGATCATGTGAAGTATGTTACATCATGAAGCAAATGAAAATCATATACATACTCGGGACGTAAGAGCGGAGTTACCCCAAGCACAAATCATGTCATACCTTAATCGCGTCTAAGACATGCCAAAGAAGGAAAGAGTAAGCCTTACATACCTTAGCCGCTTCCTAAGCTAATCCAACCTTAAGTCTCGACTTCTCATAATCTACAATAACGTCATTAGGTATCGATCATTAGCCATAAAAACTTAGGCATTCAATACCAAATTAACACTTTATCTACCGAAATTTCGGCAGCATTTCGCCTATAAATTGGGCATCCCCGAGAATTTAACTCGGCCAAATCATTATCAACAATACCAACAAACATAATAACAATATCAACATTCAATCCCAAATGCATTCTAACATTAATAACTCCTTTTTATATAATTCGACGAATTCCATTTATATTCCAATAAACTACATACGTTCAAGTCAACATCGACATTCACATATTCAAATACTAATCCGAGATCATTTCCTCAAGATTCACGAATATTTCAAGTCATCCGCACAATATTCAAATCAGCCCATCCAACATACAAGGCAACCCGAAACTTTCCAAGTCCAAGTAAACATCGACGACACATTTCTTTTCTTCTAAACTCATAAGCTACACCAACATTTCAACCATTGACAACATTATTATCATAATTACAAGAAAATATATTTGATTCACCTTGGCCTCCAAAAACAGCCCACACACGGCCTTGGCAATTTTTTTCCAACATCAACCTACACAATTCCTATACACATCTACACAACACAACATGTTCAAACCATTCACAACAACATCAACCAAACACCAAATAACATTAGTTCTTCATTCCTACCCTACACAATATATATATATATATATATACACGGCCACAACAATGACTCCATATTTTCATGAGCTTCATTTGCTTCTACATATCACAACATGCACAAACACCTACAAAACATATAAAGAAGATTAAATCTTACCTTCCACTTATTTCTCCTTCGGCTAGAGTTGAAAAATTGCAACAACGAACGATTCAATTGCTCCAACAACTACTCCATGTCGTAGAGGGCCTTCCAATGAGTAGAAAGGCTTGAGCAAACAATTTTTTCATGACCAATTCCATGGGGCTGGTTCGGCCAGCCCCATCTTGGCCGTTTCTCCTTTTTTTTTTTTCTCTTCATTTTCTTGAAATTTCTAGAGGTCAATTGATGAATGCTTGCTTGACTTAGTCATCATTTTCTTGAAATTTCTAGAGGTCAATTTTTGAAACTTCTTTTTTTTTTTTTTTCTCCAATTCTCTAGAATTTTCTTAAAGATGAAAAATGATGAAAATGACTATCTTGGTCATCCAATTCCCATATATTTAACTTCCATGTGGCCATGGCCCGCATCACATGTGGCCGGCCACACCCCTTTAATTTCATGAAATTTTAAATTTTTCCATAATGCATTTTTAATCCCAAATTTTTTTCCTTAATGATTCCTCCCAACAAAATCATAAGCCACTTGTCGTAAAACAAAGTCAGAAAATAGTCTCGCCCATAATTTGTCGCAACTAACTTAAAATATTCCGACGTACGATATACAGGATATAACATGATTGGCTCAAGCCATGAGTGGGACATGTGTCCAACTCTTAGGCTTCATATATAAGTCAATTGGATGACTCATAATTCATTTCATCATCTCCAAACTTAAGAGATAGAGAGAGAGACTCTCGGCCATGGCTGGCCGAGAATGAAGTTCTTGAGTGTTGATCAAAAAATAATTTTTTTCAAGCATTTCAACTCTTTAGAAGGTGTATATCAACATGGGATTGATCCTAGATAGCAAGAACAAGTATTAAATTCAAGGCACAAATTCTAGCCAAGTTGAGAAGTCAAGTGTTAAAGGTAAGGTTTAATCTTCTTTTGCATATATTATGGATGGTTTGTGCGTATTGTAGTGTGTAGAAATGAATGGAATTCATGGAACTATGTGTGTTGGTGTTGAAGCCGTGTAGGGGCTATTTTTGGTAGGATATGGTGAATTGATTTTACTTGGTATTTTGGTTGTTGTTGTTATGAATTTTGTGATGAAAATGAAAGGATTTAATGGTTCAAGTTGGAGTTGTAATTGTTGTAGGCTGTTGTAGAAGTTAATATGATGTTAATATAGTTTGTTGCATTTATGTAATGATGTTGTTGACGTGTGGTTGTTGGTATAGTTCATGAAGTTGGAAGAAAAGAATGTGTTGTTGTTATTCTTGTTGAACTTGGAGGATTATATGTTGTATTGTGTGTTGGTTGGGCTGTTTTGGAGTGTTGTACGGGCTGTCCGGAGTGTCCTCGAGTCATGTTTGGATAATCTCGGGTTGACACTTGAATGTATGATTAGTGATGTTGGCTTGGTTGTATGTAGTTGGTTTGAACATAAGTGAAACGTCGTCTATTATCTAGAAAGGAGTTACTAACGTTAGGATACGTTTTGAATATCTTCGTAGTTTAATCGTAATTCTTGACGTCTTAATATAGGTTGAGACACTATTGGGCAGCGTATACGTGTTGTGTTACGAGTAAACGCTAAAGGTATGTAAAGCCTATCCCTTCTTTCTTTTGGCATGTCCTAGATATAAGTATGATACGATATGAGCTTCGGGGTAACTCTATTCATAAGTTCTGAGCATGTTTATGATTCTTATTCACTTCTTGATGTTAGACTTCTTAATATAGTCGAGCTACTGCCCTCGAGTTTCTATATGATTGGATAGAAAACGATGCGTAAAAGTTCCTATTCTTGAAAGACTTCATAATAACTAATGACCATAACTTTCATAAGCTGTTTCGTATTAATTTGATACATGTCTATGATCCCTAAGGCTTTATTTTGATATAGTTCATAATGATGTTCAAAGAGTACTTAATATGGCTATCATCCTGATACTCGAGCATTGGTTAGTCTACTTATCTATTGAGTCTCAAAAGATGATTTATATGCATATGGTTATTCACTACTTTGCGGCCGCGACGAGTACCCGATACTTGTACCGGGCACCCCCTGTCATATGTCCTGTTCTTATTACTAAGTGGGCCGTATGAACACTGGCACTTTTTTTTTTCCACAACATCGCCGATAATAGCATACATGTAAACGAGTAGTAATGATCAACTGTACTGGCATATCACACGGCGACAAAGACAACTAGGTTATGAACATCTGACTGTACATATCTGTCTACGAGCCTCTAAACAAAATACATGTGATTACAAGTGACTGATCGTGTTTCAAATATATACATAAGAGTAGTACCCAAAAATAGTAGCTCCGGAACAACTGGAGCGCCTTTCAATGTACAGCGGGAAAAGCTCCTAGGAGTCGAGCCCGTCAACCTGTCGACCTGCGTGGCATGAGACGCAGCCCCCGAAGAAAAGGGGTCAGTACGAGCAGTGTACCGAGTATGTAAGCCATGAAAAAATAAGACAATGAAACATGTAACATGTGAGCAATAACAATCATGTGGGTCCAAAGATCATATAACGAAATAAAAGGATAATCTGTACCTGTAAGTGCCTTTCAGGCGGATGTCATGCTTGCTTATTATAAACTTTTGCTCAAAACATTTCATATTATATACATGTGAAAATAACAAGTCATGTCGCCGAAATACGTCGGCTTCCCACATGTGTCCCGCGTCCGGGCATCCCGCGTCCGGGATGGAATTACGCCAGCTGACCAGGTGGCAATGCGTCTATAGCGCAACGGGTATCCATTCCCCAAAATTCCCCATTTTCATATACATATCATATACATGTCATATACATATCATATAAGCAGCATGCATAAGAACCCAAAGAAGGTCATGTGTCTATCGGGGTGACGTAAGGTCGGTAGCCCCCGATTACCTTATGGAATAACCACGGTCACTTCGTCTCACCTTGAAAGAACAAGCATTATAAGACGAGACTAGCAATGAATAGCAATACCACAAGAAAACTTAAAACAGGATTATAAGGTTTCGATAAAACAAGTGATGGGAATCCGGTATGCACGTATATCGAGACTCGAGTGACAAACATGAAAACACGGTCATTATGTCCCATTGGGTCATCCATGAAGGTTTCAAGACATTTCAATTTCATTTCCAAAGGTTTCGGACGTTTGAACATTTCCTTTCCTTAAAGTACAAGTTTTGGGTTCAATTCTACTGAATGAATAGTGATTAATTTTAGGTGTCGTTTCCGAGGGGTAGGACCTTTCCCGTGGGTCGGATTTCGACCTATACTAACTAAGACATGCCAAATGAAGGAGAGGTAGGCTTCACATACCTTTTACGCTTTGTACACGTCTCCAAACTCAAGCTCCAAGTTCGCCAAAATCTACAAATTGGTCATGTTTACCAAACATGATTAGTGCCTTTGGAATTGGATTCTTAAAATAAAACTTGGCTACCGAGATTTCGGCAGAAGACCTCCCCTATAAATACTCCATCCCACCAAGTTCAACTTGGCCCATATCAAACAACAACAATCCGGGAATTCAAACCCGGCCAAACTATCAACCAACAATACCAACAACAATATAAGCAACATCAACAATCGACTAAAACGCATTCTAGCGCAAATAGTCTTATTTTCCGAATAACCCAACAACTTCAAATCCAACTTTACACTTACAATCCAATATCAATATGTTCATATTCACATACTAATTTAAGGTCATTCAAACATAAACCAAAAGCATTTCAAACTATATATCCAATATTCAACAATTCCAACAATTTCCATACAACTCAATATAATTTAATTCTCATAATTTTCCAACAATACCATCAATATACTACTCACCCATGTCTTCCAATTTATGAAACAATAACAACAATTTTTTCCTTCTTTCAAATTCCATCACAACAACCAAATTTTCATTCTTCCAAACCATTAAATCTTTATTCAACATCATAGAACCTATCATAACAACAATTTCCATTCTAAATAAAAATCAATTCATCACCTCTTCCACTACCTTAAATTCGGCCAACACACCCCATATACCTATTTTTCATGAATTTCCATAATTTCCATACATTACAACAACCAACACACAACATAACACAACACAACACAACACACATACACACGGCTTGCTTCTTGCAAGTCACGGCCACACACACATATTTCCAACACATGAATTTCATCCATTTCCATGCACACAACATACTCTACCATCCATAACATATAAGAAAAGAATTAAACCTTACCTTTTTCCCTTACTTCTTCACTTGGCTTGCAATAGAAGACTTGCCAAAACTTGTGTTTTCCTTGCTTCAACAACCACTCTACCTTGCTAAGAACCTTCCAAGGAATTGTTTGGCTAGGAGAAACAAGTTGAAACTCTTCTCTTCTCTTCTTTCTTCCTCACGGTTTTCCTTTTTTCTTTTTTTTTTTCAAGTGGCCGAATGGCCTTTTTTTTTCTCCTCTTTCTTTCTTGTTCTTTGTTTCTTGAAAATTCTAGGGAATTATAAGATGACTAAGTCATCTTTCCACTTATTTATATGTAGCCTCTTCCAATAGCAAGCAACCATATTGCCCCTTAACTTGGCTAGCTTTCATTTGGCCATGTTTTGCAAGTGGGGCCCATGGCCAATTAGCCTCTTTCTTGAAAATTCTAGGAGATTCCTCCTATTTTATGAAAACATTTCCCTTGGTTCCAAATTTGCCCCTAGCCTTTCTCCGTATTTCCATGAGTCGTTTTGCGAATTTTACCTTTTACCCCCGGCCTTTCTTAATATTTCAACTTTACAATTTTCCATACGCAACTTGTCTCACTCGCCTTGACTTACCCGAGGGTACAAAATACGGGATGTAACATCCTCCCCCCCTTTAGAACATTCGTCCTCGAATGTTGAACTGGCCTTATCGGGTGTTTCCACACTTCGGGGAGGGGGTTTCCCTTATGGTTGTCGTACACAATCACTTAAAACGTCCGTTCAAATACCTTGGTTGACTTATACTTTCTTGTTATACCATACTTCATAGGACGCCGTCATCCTTTTCGGTCATCTTCCTTGGTTGTTCTCTATATTTGCGGCGTACTGCACCCTCTATTACGCCTCCAGTCACCCCATATACTCTAATATCATCTAGGCTACCCCAACTTCACATTCGTCCTCTATTTCTATACTTATGAAATTTTTGGGATACTTCCCAGGGGGTCACCCATCATGGAATTGCTCCCATTCCAGCACGCTTAACCCTGAAACGTTAACGTATTCTGGTATCTTAATGTTAACATATTCGCATCCGCTCTCCTACACGGGCCTTGTCATGTAATCCAGGGCAGATTAGAGTACTAGTCACTTTCGATACGCCCTCGGAACGTACTTTTCTCTTAATTACGGTTTTAGCCCTCTCAGCCCCTACTATTCACTCCTTGTCTATGCGTATATCTACTTTTCATCCAGGATTTCCGGATTTTCACCAACAATATAAAGAATGACACATAACGGTATGGAGTGCAAATCGATCACATATGTACTTTTAATAAGAAATGCCGATAGAGTACCTGTAGCTGCGTCCTGGGAGGGCTCAGGATCCTGCGGTCTTGTCAATGCAAATATGCGGTTCTGGGAACCGCCTGTACTGGGTGCTCCTCCTCTGCCTCGACCACGACCGGCTGGGGCCTGGGACGTCTGTCCGGGAGGGCGCACGGTCGACGACGAACCGATAGCGGATCCGGCGGGCTGAGTCTGGTCTCTCCCGGTCCTCCGTGGGCAGTCACGCATCAAGTGGTCAGTCTGACCACAGACAAAGCAAGCGCCTGTGTCAAGGTAGCACTGCCCAGAATGTAGCTTACCACACCGAGTGCATCGCGGTGGGGGTGGCCCTGTCCTATTCGACTGGGCTCTATGCTGGGACCCTGATGCTCGGGCACTCTGATCCGGTTCTGGATACCTGGAATGCTGCGATGCCTGTCCCCCTCTATACTCACTTCCGGCTCCAAAAGATCTGCCTCTTTTTCTGGAGCCTCTATCCGAATCACGCTCGCCCCTCCGTTGCTGGTACTGCTCCTCCAGGTTTTGGGCGTGGGCCTGAATGCGAGCGATAGTCATCCCGTCCTGGAGTGAGGCTGTCAAACAGTCTTTAGCCAAATGCGGCCCTAGCCCTCTCACGTACTGGTGCACACGATCCCCCATATCTGCTACCATGGCTGGGGCGTACCGGGCTAATGAGTCAAATCGAAGACTGTACTCCCGAGCACTCATATTTCCCTGTCTGAGATTCAAGAACATGTCGGCTCGGGCCCGTCGAACCTCTGGCGGTAGATAATGTCGCAGAAATGCCTCAGTAAACTCTCGCCAGACCGGGGGAGGCGCATTTGCTCCCCGCGAGGATACCCAATTATTATACCAATGGACCGCTATATCCCGCAATCTATAGGAGGCCAATTCCACTGACTCGGTCTCCGAAGCATGTATTATCTTTAGCGTCCTCAGCATTTCATCTAAAAAGCTTTGCGGGTCCTCCTCTGGCTTCGATCCATAGAACTCTGGAGGATTTAGAGAAATAAAATCACGGGCTCTGGCGCTCGCCGCCCTGTCCCCTTGGCCGTATCCCGCCGCCGAGCTTGTGCGGCGACTAACCGGGCCGGCAATCGAATAGCTTCGTCACCCGCCGGCCCGCGGCTACCGGCCGGCGCCGGAGCTCTACCTCGCTCTGCTGCCACAGGGGAAGCAGGAGAAGCCTCGTTGTGGGACTCGCCCACTTCCACTTCCGCTGGTGGCTCCCGTTCAACTCTTTTCCCGGCCACCCTCTTGCCCTTCCGGGCTGCTGTAGCTTTTCTCGTCACCGGCATTACTGAAACCATAACGCAGGATTAAGAAAGAATATAGAAACCGGTAACATAGCTCTATCGCACGATCTTAGAGTACAAAGAAGGTCATATTTCCTAAATGCCCTGCAGCCTCCCGTTTATAAGTATGGCGCGCTACACACCCATAAACAGGACTCTCCGGACACGGCTCGTAGACAAACCCTAGGACCGACCGCTCGATACCACTTCACACGACCCAACTAGGGGCCGCGACGAGTACCCGATACTTGTACGGCACCCCCCGTCATATGTCCCGTTCTTATTACTAAGTGGGCCGTATGAACACCGGCATTTTTTTTTTCCACAACATCGCCGATAATAGCATACATGTAAACGAGTAGTAATGATCAATCGTATCGGCATATCACACGGCGACAAAGACAACTAGGTTATGAACATCCGACCGTACATATCCGTCTACGAGCCTCTAAACAAAATACATGTGATTACAAGTGATCCGATCGTGTTTCAAATATATACATAAGAGTAGTACCCAAAAATAGTAGCTCCGGAACAACCGGAGCGCCTTTCAATGTACAGCGGGAAAAGCTCCTAGAGTCGAGCCCGTCAACTCCGTCGACCGCGTGGCATGAGACGCGACCCCGAAGAAAAGGGGTCGGTACGAGCGATGTACCGAGTATGTAAGCCATGAAAAAATAAGACAATGAAACATGTAACATGTGAGCAATAACAATCATGTGGGTCCAAAGATCATATAACGAAATAAAAGGATAATCTGTACCTGTAAGTGCCTTTCAGGCGGATGTCATGCTTGCTTATTATAAATTTTGCTCAAAACATTTCATATTATATACATGTGAAAATAACAAGTCATGTCGCCGAAATACGTCGGCTTCCCACATGTGTCCCGCGTCCGGCATCCCGCGTCCGGATGGAATTACGCCACCGACCAGTGGCAATGCGTCTATAGCGCAACAGTATCCATTCCCCAAAATTCCCCATTTTCATATACATATCATATACATGTCATATACATATCATATAAGCGATGCATAAGAACCCAAAGAAGGTCATGTGTCTATCGGGGTGACGTAAGGTCGGTAGCCCCCGATTACCTTATGGAATAACCACGGTCACTTCGTCTCACCTTGAAAGAACAAGCATTATAAGACGAGACTAGCAATGAATAGCAATACCACAAGAAAACTTAAAACAGGATTATAAGGTTTCGATAAAACAAGTGATGGGAATCCGGTATGCACGTATATCGAGACTCGAGTGACAAACATGAAAACACGGTCATTATGTCCCATTGGGTCATCCATGAAGGTTTCAAGACATTTCAATTTCATTTCCAAAGGTTTCGGACGTTTGAACATTTCCTTTCCTTAAAGTACAAGTTTTGGGTTCAATTCTACTGAATGAATAGTGATTAATTTTAGGTGTCGTTTCCGAGGGGTAGGACCTTTCCCGTGGGTCGGATTTCGACCTATACTAACTAAGACATGCCAAATGAAGGAGAGGTAGGCTTCACATACCTTTTACGCTTTGTACACGTCTCCAAACTCAAGCTCCAAGTTCGCCAAAATCTACAAATTGGTCATGTTTACCAAACATGATTAGTGCCTTTGGAATTGGATTCTTAAAATAAAACTTGGCTACCGAGATTTCGGCAAAGCACCTCCCCTATAAATACTCCATCCCACCAAGTTCAACTTGGCCCATATCAAACAACAACAATCCGGGAATTCAAACCCGGCCAAACTATCAACCAACAATACCAACAACAATATAAGCAACATCAACAATCGACTAAAACGCATTCTAGCGCAAATAGTCTTATTTTCCGAATAACCCAACAACTTCAAATCCAACTTTACACTTACAATCCAATATCAATATGTTCATATTCACATACTAATTTAAGGTCATTCAAACATAAACCAAAAGCATTTCAAACTATATATCCAATATTCAACAATTCCAACAATTTCCATACAACTCAATATAATTTAATTCTCA
Organism: Lycium ferocissimum; assembly: GCF_029784015.1. Classification (NCBI taxonomy): domain Eukaryota; kingdom Viridiplantae; phylum Streptophyta; class Magnoliopsida; order Solanales; family Solanaceae; genus Lycium; species Lycium ferocissimum. The sequence continues at coordinate 4,502 of NW_026717460.1, read as the reverse complement.
TAATTTTCCAACAATACCATCAATATACTACTCACCCCTGTCTTCCAATTTATGAAACAATAACAACAATTTTTTCCTTCTTTCAAATTCCATCACAACAACCAAATTTTCATTCTTCCAAACCATTAAATCTTTATTCAACATCATAGAACCTATCATAACAACAATTTCCATTCTAAATAAAAATCAATTCATCACCTCTTCCACTACCTTAAATTCGGCCAACACACCCCATATACCTATTTTTCATGAATTTCCATAATTTCCATACATTACAACAACCAACACACAACATAACACAACACAACACAACACACATACACACGGCTTGCTTCTTGCAAGTCACGGCCACACACACATATTTCCAACACATGAATTTCATCCATTTCCATGCACACAACATACTCTACCATCCATAACATATAAGAAAAGAATTAAACCTTACCTTTTTCCCTTACTTCTTCACTTGGCTTGCAATAGAAGACTTGCCAAAACTTGTGTTTTCCTTGCTTCAACAACCACTCTACCTTGCTAAGAACCTTCCAAGGAATTGTTTGGCTAGGAGAAACAAGTTGAAACTCTTCTCTCTTCTCTTCTTTCTTCCTCACGGTTTTCCTTTTTTTTTTTTTTTTTTTTCAAGTGGCCGAATGGCCTTTTTTTTTTTTTCTCCTCTTTCTTTCTTGTTCTTTGTTTCTTGAAAATTCTAGGGAATTATAAGATGACTAAGTCATCTTTCCACTTATTTATATGTAGCCTCTTCCAATAGCAAGCAACCATATTGCCCCTTAACTTGGCTAGCTTTCATTTGGCCATGTTTTGCAAGTGGGGCCCATGGCCAATTAGCCTCTTTCTTGAAAATTCTAGGAGATTCCTCCTATTTTATGAAAACATTTCCCTTGGTTCCAAATTTGCCCCTAGCCTTTCTCCGTATTTCCATGAGTCGTTTTGCGAATTTTACCTTTTTACCCCCGGCCTTTCTTAATATTTCAACTTTACAATTTTCCATACGCAACTTGTCTCACTCGCCTTGACTTACCCGAGGGTACAAAATACGGGATGTAACAGCTGTGTTATGGCGTCAAAGACGGGGTGGCGACCATGTTCACCGAGTCCTATAATGGGCCGGATATGATATATGATATTTGTATGCATGATTTGTGTTTCAAAAGCAAGCATTTTGGTATTATGGTTATTGTACTCATTTTCTGTACTTCTTATTTCGGTTATAATCCTGTTTACTGCATTTCATGCTTTATATACTCAGTACATATTTAGTACTAACCCCTTTTCTTCAGGAGGGTCGCGTTTCATGCCGCGGTACGGACGCTCGTTTTGGTGATCCGCCGGCTTAGGATATCTATTCTCTATCTTGGAGTGCTCACTTATTCGGAGCCTATATTTTTGGTACGGACACCCTTTTGTTGTATATATATGCTTAGCCGGGGGTACGGCGGGGCCCCGTCCCGTCATATGATACTTGTTGTTACTCTTAGAGGTCCGTAGACATATGTGTGGGTTGTATATAATTCTTGTTCGATTACGTCTCGTATGACTTATGTTTTGGGGCATTCCCATTCATAGTGGCAGCCTTGTCGGCTTGCGTATATATATGTGTTTTGGGATGTTGTGTGTAGTAGCAGCCTTGTCGGCTTGCGTAGATATATATATACATGTTTTGGAAGCTATGTGTTAAGACAGCCTTGTCGGCTCGTGTATGGCTGGGACGTTCCCCTATATTATGATAGCCTTGCCGGCTTATATACAATGTTATCTGTTGAAAGTTGTAACTCCTCAGGAGACAGGTTGTTATGATATGTATATATATATGCGACATTTTTGAGACGACATCATGCCTTTCTATATATAGGTTCTTTATTACGCTAGTGGTGGACGATTATAGTTATCAGGTGTATACGAGTGTCCAGCTCGGGCACTAGTCACGGCCTACGGGGTTGGGTCGTGACAAAAGTGGTATTAGAGAAGTTCATCCTCGGAGTGTCTACAGACCGTGTCTAGTAGAGTCTTGTTTATCGGTGTGTTGTGCACCACATCTATAAACAGGAAGCTACGAGACATTTAGGATGTCATCTTTCCTTCTTACTCTAGATCGTGCGATAGAGGCTGTATTATCGGGATAATTCCTCTCCTAACGGATTACTATATTTTTGCGATGCCTCCAAAGCGACGGTGCCCGGAAGGGCAAGTCGATGCCGGAGAGACCGGCCATGGGAGAGTTACTAGGGCCCGTGCCCGACATGCTCGAGTTTGTGCTCCGGTCGGCGAGCTCGCTACATCGCCGTTACCGGAGGAGCATAGGGGTAGTAGCGGCACGGTCCGGGCGGCTCCACCGCCGGCCTCCCGAGGTTCCGGCACCCGAGCCTCCGGCTCCTCGGCCGAGGGGCGGAGGATAGGGCTATGATAGATGCGGCTCGGTTGCGGCCGGGGTAGTGGCGGGGGCGGGCTCGCGAGCACGGATTAGGAGGTGGCTGTGCCGGACGGACATGATGGTTGAGGGCCCGTGATTTCTTGACTTGTAATCCCCCGAGTTCTGCTGGTCAAAGCCGCGGAGGATCCGCGGGGTTTATTCGGCGGATACGGCGTACATTGAGGATAATTAGAGCTTGGGGCGGGCTTTGTTGAGTTAGCTTCGTATCGGTTGCGTGATGTAGCTATTAATTGGTATGAGTCACAGGAGTTATCTAGGGGCGAGATGCTCCTCCGGCGGTATGGGATGAGTTCGTGGAGGTCTTTCTGGGCCATTTTCTACCTCCATAGATGAGACGAGCCAGAGTTGATAGATTCTTGCATTTGAGGCAGAATGGCAGGAGCGTTCGAGATTATAGTCTTGAGTTTGATTCGTTGGCCAGACATGCGCCCACTATTGTGGCGATATGGGCGATAGGGTGCATCATTATGTGATGGGGCTGGATCATTACAGTTGTGGTATGATAATGGCTTCTCGGCCGGTATGGATATTGCTTGGGTGCGAGCATATGCGCGAGGGGTAGAGGATCGACACTAGGGCGTCGATCGGACGGAGATTATGATAGAGGCCCGGCATAAGAGGCTAGATCGGCTGGCTATCCGGGTGAGTTTTGAGGCAGGTAGCCTCAGCAGCAGTATAGTAGATATCCTTCTCAGCCAGCACGGAGTGCACCCCACAGTTCACTGGTAGGAGATTTGATAGCACAGGGTATTCGGGGCGGTGGTCGAGCTCCGAGGCTTCGAGTTCACGGATGCCGAGGGGATCGGAGTCGATCGAGCCACCTTTGCCTCGGTGTTCTCGATGTGGGAGGCATCGTTAAGGGGGTATTATCGTGCTATGGGTGCTTATTTTTCTTGTGGTAATCGTCAAGGCCGTAATATGTGGGAGTGTGCGTTTGGGGGGTAGTCCGGGTGGTGCGGCTCGGCCCTCTTGGGTCGATTCTGGTTCATCTTCTTCTGTGGCTATGCGCCACATGCGGCGGGGGTATGCCGATACCAGCGAGCCGTGGCGGAGGCCGGGGCGGAGCTTCAGCCTAGCGGTCCTTCGAACCGCATATATGCTTTGGCTAGTAGAACGGATCGGAGGCGTCGCCCAAATGTGGTTACGGGTATATTGCTGGTCGATTTTCTCTCGAGACGTATATGCATTGATAGATCCAGGCTCCACCTTATCATATATATATCTCCCTTTGTTGCTAGTAGAATCGGGATAAAACCTGAATCGATTGAACCATTTGAGGTAGCTACACCGGTAGGAGATTCTGTTATAGCAAACGGTATATAAAAGGTGTTTGGTGAATATATATAGTCGTCCATACCTTGGCGGAGGATTTGATAGAGTTAGATATGACCGAGTTTGATGTTATTATGGGTATGGATTGGTTAGCTTCTGTTGCTAACGTTGATTGTAGAAACAAGATAGTTCGGTTTCGGTTCCCCGGGGGGAGCAACTATAGAATGGCTAGGGAATACGGCATCGCCCCCCCCCCCCCCCCCCATACCTAAAGGCAAGGAAGATGGTTAGAAAGGGTTATATTTATCATCTGGTTCGTGTGCATGACTTGAAAGCAAAGGCACCGACTCTTCAGTCAGTCCCGATAGTGTCACGACCCAACCCCGTAGGCCGCGACTAGTGCCCGAGCTGGGCACCCAAACACATTCATTAACCAGAATCGCATACAGATAACTTATACATGTACAAATATCAGACGTTGTCTCAAACTGTCGCAAGCACAAACATATATATATATATATATATATATCACAGAAGCCAGCAAGGCTATCATATGGCGCAACGTCTCAAAATATATATAGACGCAAGCCGACAAGGCTGTCATGGCGAATGGGACCGCCCAAACATACAACATACGGACACACTTGTACAGGAATAGGCACAACCCACATATATGTCTACGAGACCTCCTCGAGAACAACGAGAATCATATGACGGGACGGAGTCCCCGCCGTACCCCTGAATGAATATATATACATATGCAACGGAAGAGCATATACCAAAA
>NW_026717459.1:0-15092 GCF_029784015.1 Lycium ferocissimum | reverse complement strand
TAAGAAAGTCGAACGAACCAACTTGAGCATTCACATTATATACAATTTATAGAAATTTTTTATACACAAAAATATTTATTTGTAATTTAATTTATAAATATTTCTCAAATGTTTTCATAGTTTTTGTCTTTTCACATATAATTTCAACATTGGACTTAGAATTTTGAATGGTCCAATAAGTTTTATAGTTCATAGATATTAGTGACTCAAATAAAGCCCAAATCAATACTAATGCTAACAAAAGAAATTCAATTCTAACACTAGGGTCTAGGAGTAACAATAATATTGAATATCTATTCTTAGTTTTGCATTGATTTAGATAGTGAAAATACATAATTTAATTTAGTTTTTCTTTAATAATATTTAGTCATGTAATTAATACTTCTTAACTGTATTTATTCTAGCATGACTTAGTACTTTTAGATTTTGATCATTTTCACTATGGCTTAGTGATTTCATCGGAGGAAATCGGGATGGGGTATGGAAGATTAGGTTTAGGAATGTTTGGAGGAAAATTAGGGATTTTGAGCGAAAGATCAAAATGCCCGATTTTAATTAGTTGATACTCCCTTCGTCCCATAATAAGTGTCACCTTAGAAAATTAAAACATAAATTGACTAATTTTTCCAACTCTACCCTTAGATAAAAATTACAAGTTAAAGTAAAAAATTATAAATTAAAGTAACATCTAAATGATGATTGAAAAAGCCACATAATAATTTTGTATTGTTGAATTCCCAATGTCAAAAGGTTTACTACTTGTGCATGCTTTAATTAAGAGAAAAAATAGTTTATTTTTATTATATAGGGGTAATTTAGTAAACTTCACATTTCATTATTAGCTTCTTAATATGCGTGTTTTTTTTGCTAAAGTGACACTTATTATGGGACGAAGGGAGTACTTGATAGGGGTTTTTTTATGAACTAAAAATGAGTATATTGCAATCAACATTCATGCTGTAGGTTAGCATATTTAATTTCGGGATGATCAAAAACACACCTAGAGTATCATTTATTTTGTGAATTTCCTACCTAAACTATCAGGTTTTCGCATTTTCTACCTGAACTATCAACAACACACCTCGAAGCTGACTAGACCAAGTGTTTGAATACAATCGCCAAAATACGCGTGCTTAATTCATTTTTTTGCGCGAATTTCCCTTCTTTTGGAGTGGTCTTTAATTTTTGCCCTTCGCCTAATACCCCAAGGTTCTGGGTTCGAATCCCAGCCTAGTAAAAAAAAAAAAAAAAGAATTTTGCAAGGTAGAGGTTGGATTCGCAAGGCAGAATTTTGCCTACAAAACTTTGCCTTACCTTTAAATGTAGAGTTTGAAACTCTGCTTGAAGCATGCAAAACTATGCCTTACCTTTAAATGTAGAGTTTGAAACTCTGCTTGAAGCATGCAAAACTCTGCCTTGCGAATTTTTTTAAAAATTTTTTAACTGAGCCGGGGTTCAAACAGAAACCAAGAGATTTTTAGCGAGACCGCCAATTTGAGGGGCCAAAATTAAAGACCACCCCCAGTGAAGGGAAATCTTGCAAATTACCCTGCTTAATTTGCCCATAAAATTTCGTGCACATGACAGCTAAATCATTAATCTCGAAAAACTTACGCCTCGAAGCCCATTAAGGGAAGCCCAATTTGGCCCAAAATCGACAGTTAGGGCCAATCTTAATAGGCCGATTTGGCCTGGACCAGCCCAATAGGTAGGTTTAGCTAAAACTGTAAGCTTCCCTTTTTTGTCATTTTTTTTGTGCGGATTGCCCTTCAAAAGCACTAGTCTTTAATTTTTGTCCCTCAAATTGACGGTCTTTAATTTTTGCTCTTCGCCTAATACCTCAAGATTCTAGGTTCGAACCCCAACTCAGTGAAAAAAAAAAAATTCGCAAGGCAACAGGCAGAGTTGCAAAAATCTACCTCACATGCAAAACAACTCTACCTCACATCCAAAACTCTGCCTTAAGGCAGAGTTTTGGCATGCCTGAACTCTACCTCAAAGAGAGTTTGACTGCAAACTCTACCTTAAGGTAGAGAGTTTCAAACTCTGCCTAAAGCCTGCAGAATTTTGCATGCAAATCTCTACCTTGCGAATCCAAACTCTATCTTGCGGTTTTTTTTAATTTTTGACTGAGCGGGGCTTCGAACCGAAACCAAGTGATTCTAACGAAGGGCAAAAATTAAAGACCACCAATTTAATGGGCAAAAATTAAAGATTACCTCAAAATAAGGGCATTCCTGTGAATTTAAAAAAAATCTCCATTTCAAGAATTTGAATTCAAAATTTCTAAGTAAGACTTGAATTATTTCAACTGGCACTACCTACCTATAGCGCGAAGGACACCAAAAGCATCAAGGATTTCCATTGAGGAGGAAGAAGTGCATAATTTTCCACCAAACGAGACATAGAAAAGAAAGACATAGTAATGAAGAGTTAATTGAGAACACTCACGCCCCATGTTTCTCTATGGTAGTTTAGTAAATCTATTCTTTTCGTCTTTCTTTCTGTTGCTTCACAACACATTTTATGTCCTTGATCAACTCTTTAAATATTTTATTATCAAAGGAACTCTAGTAACACTGATAAAAGATTGGTTCCTAATCTTTCCCGTCCTCTTAAACTTTAGGATCTTTCAAGTTGGTTCCTAATCTTTCTCGGGAAGGATTCGAGTTCTAAGTTCTACTGGAATAAGTCAGTTAAATCACTCTTAACATGATATAATATTTATCCGTTCTGACCCTAATATGCATGGATTTTTCAAAGGATTTGCGTGATTAAGAATATTCCTATATTTTATTTTAATTTTTTATTATTAACTTGCATTGTGAGACTTCTTTAACACGCCAACAAGTTTTAACCTACAAAATGAATGGATACGAAGACCATTTATCACGTACGTAAATCTTGAGATCAATCTGAATACAATGTTGTATCGTTGACAAGTTTGACATGTAGAGAGAATATAGAGAATTACTTACTTTTTGATTTCTTTCCGTTTTAATTAAAAATAAAAAATAAAACACACCATTAATAATTTTCCTTTATTTCAAATTTACATATTCTAGTTACCTCATACATGAATGAATCATAAATGGGTACAGAACCTCTTATTTGGAAAATCTTTAAGTGAGAAAGTTTGACTTCATAGCTCAGATTGTTTGGAAAAAAAGAACTTAAAATGAAGGACGAGAATAGATAAGGGCAAAATTTAATAGAGTTGCAAAATTTGTCTGGCTAGCAAAATAAAATGACAACATTGTCCATTATGTACAGTCTCAACACTACTTTACATGCCATGTATAGCCTCGTATGTGCAGATTCAGAATTTAGACCTCGTGAATTTTATGCTGAAAAGTGAGCTTGAAATATATATCTAATTTAATTTAATTTATTATTCCCTACACACATGTATATTTGATTTAACCTCAAAAAGTTTGACTCTACCAAACTTAAGGATTTACATTTGGATCGTCACTTTGCATATTAAGGGTAAAATCTGAAGAAAGTACCACACTTCTGTTATGGAATGGAAAAAACTAGAGAGAAAATCGAAGAGAGAAAGAATAAAAACTCTTTGTATTGATTCTTGCATTGAAAATGAAGAAATAAAATAAAAGGAATTATGTTATTTTCCTTATAGATACTAAACTGAGTGGAAACTAAATATTTTGTAATTAATGTAGAACCTAGACTTAAGGAAAATAAATATTCTAGAATATTCATAGACTAAAAGTAAAGTAAATATTCTATCATTAATGTAAATCATAACTTAGAAGGGATGTAAATTTTAACATTCCTCCTCAAACTCAAGTTGGTGTATCCAATTTTAGTTTGAACACTTTATTCTTATTCTTCTTCTTGAATGTCTTGTAAAATTGTTTTCTAACTTCATCTTTACCGACCAATTTTGTAAGATTGGTGGGACTTTCAAAGAGATTGACGCTTGTCATGATTTAAAATAAGGTTAAAAATAGTATGGACTAAAAATTGGTTTAAAGCACTGCGTTAAAAACAAAAGTAAGAGTTAAAATTGGTTTAAAACGAGTTCGTGTTAAAAATAAAAATAAGGGTTAAAATTTGGTACAAAATAGCTCTGTGTTAAAAATAAAACAGGGATTAAAAATGGGTTGAAAATAGGCATGGATTAAAGGTGGTTGAAAGTTCTTCGTCTTCAATGAAATTAAAGATTTGTTGAGATCAATGAGAACCTTGCTCGATACCACCGTTGTGGAATGGAGAAAACGAGAGACAAAATCGAAGAGAGAAAGTATGAAAACTCTTTGTATTGATTCTTGCATTGAAAATAATAGACTACATTACTCTTTATAGAGAACTAAAAGAAATAAAAGAAAAGAAAATATGTTATTTTCCTTATATATAGATATTAAACTAACAGGAAACTAAATATTATGTAAGTAATGTAGATCCCAGACTTAAGGAAAATAAATATTTTAGAATATTCCTAGACTAAAAGTAAAGTAAATATTCTATCATTAATTTAAATCATAACATATGAGTAATGTAAATTTAAACAACTTCCTCATTGAACATATTGCAAATGTTTCCTGAAATGCAAGGGGCTGTTAGAAAATTGGGGCCCATCTGTCCTTATGTTCTTCTAAACAAACAACAAAGGAGCTAAAACATTTGTCTTTATTACTTCAATTGTTGTCTTGCCAATTAAGTACACTTCAAAGGAACAAACACTGGCTATAGAATCCTAGACAATAGTTTTCTGTGGCTTCTTCAAAAAGCATTTTCAAAAAATTGAAACACTGTTGAGAGGAGAAATATGGGAGAAAAATGAGTAGCTCTTGTTCATCATCTCTTGAAATAATTGAGCAGGTACGCACGTATATGTGTTACATTATCAATTTCCAATTAATTTTTTAGTTTTAATATTCATGCTGTAGGTAAATTATAATTAGAATTTCGATTCATCCGAAATTGATTGTTTATTCTAAGTTTTGTGTGAGATTTAATTACCATTTTGGTTAAGCTAGCATTTGCATGCCAAAAAGGAAAGATAAATTATGATTTGCTATACTTCTTCTTGTGGCTTAGTTTTCTATTTCATTGATTTGATGATGAAATTTCATGAGGTCTGACTATATCATTATTTGTGACAGCCTCTTGAATGATTAGCGTATAAAAGGTAACGATTGTTCAAAAAATTGTATTTGGTTCATGCTATGTAAAGTTGTGTTATGGCTGATTATCCTAATAATTTAATAAAAAAAAAATTGTTGGAACTTGGTTACTTACATCATCTTGTTTTAAACAATCGGTCTTTGTACGATCTAAAAAATTGATAATCTGTTAAGAAATTTTCTAGTTTTAATTTTATGGGAGAATTACTTTTTGCTATTAATTTAGGATTTATTTCAATAGCACGACTTTTAATTAGTCAGAGTTTCTACTATAAAGGGTATCCGTAATAGAGAGAATTAAATTTACTCTTGATTTTATTTTTCAACTAATACTAGCATGTCTTTTCTTGATAGCTAACTCTTTTCTGTTAGATGTCTTTAAAAAATAAAAGGAATAAATTACGAGATTATAACAATTCTTGAAAAGGAGACGCGTACACACACACTTTACTTTAACTAATGATGTCATCCCGTTAATTTTTAGCAAGAGAAAAAAATGTCAAAGGATCATATGTCTCATTTATTAGTCATATTTGAAAAAAAAGGTCGTCTTGTTCTTTAACGACTCGTCGGTATCATAAAATCAAACGTGTAACCGTTACTAGTTTTAACTGTTAATTATTCTACTTTGACTACACAGAGGCGGATACAGGATTTTGAGATTTCGGGTGCCACATATTAGTTTACTTTGATTTGATCTATTTTGAGTTTAGGTCCGGATTATTCGTCTTTCGATTTACATAGACAAATCGATTGCCACACCATTTTGGGCTTCGACTCGATTTATTTTGAGCTTCGGCTCGGATTATTCGTCTTTCGATATATATAATTAAATCGATTGCCACACTATTTTAGGGTTTGACTTGATATTTTTTAAGCTTCAGCTCGGATTATTCGTGTTTTCGGTTTATACAGACAAATAAATATATTAAACAAAATAATTTAATAATTATGATAATTTTAAATAAGCATAAAGCTTCAATTGTACTACTAATATCATCAAAACTGTATTGTTCATATATAATTATCCTCGACGAGTTTTCATATTATGGAATTATAATCTGACTCAAGAATAGTCAACTAGAACTAGATTCACTGTAAATGCATATTTAAATACTCAAAATAAAACTTAGATTCACTGTAAATGCATATTTAGATACTCAAAATAAAACTTACTGATAAATACTATGAATATAAAGCAGAAGCAAGAATTAATAAAATTTAAAAGCTCAATAATAACTCCACAAGAAAAAAAGAGTCGACAACAAATAAAGGGGACAAAACAAGGAAATGGAAAAAGGAGAACGCTGTAAGTTCTTAAATGTGGAAATCATAATAGCTAAAAAAGTGGAGTGAGCTATTTAAAAAGTCTATTGTAAATCCATAAGAAAAAAAAAAGAGTTAACAGTGATAAGTCATAGATTTTCGGCTTTTTATGGCCACTACTTATCTCTTTTTTAGTCTTTTGAAGCGTTTGTACGTATTTACTAGGTTGTTTCATGTTTTCGGAGTTTTGAGTCAAGGACACAAAAAGGACAAAACGACGAAAAAAGAAAGAAAAATGCTGTCATGCGATGAGTATGCGGGATCGCAAATGCTGTCATGCGATGAGTATGCGGGATCGCACACTCTGTCATGCGGTCGCATACTCGTCATCAGAAGAACCAGTGAGCAGCACAATTTTCACAAATATGCGACGAGTATGCGAGACCGCGAACTTGATGTGCGGTCGCATATTCGTCCTTCCACGAGCCAGTGAGCAGAGCGAATTGAGCAAGAATGCGGCTCCGCCAACTAAGTTGGCGCTCACATAATTCCATGGGAGACAGCAAAAGTACGGTGATCAACAGAGTATGCACCCGCACACTTGTCCCGCACGAGTTCATTAAAAGTCACTTTTTCACTTTTTGTCCCCCATCTATAAATACTAGTCCTTGGTTGTTGTGTTGAGCATTGAATATTCCTTAATTTTCAGTTCTTATTGTCTTTTAGCTTTAAAGAGGAGCATTGAATACTATTGTTGGGGAAGCTTTTAGAGAATATTCTTCACCTTTTGTCATCTTCTTTTTTAACATTATTGTAAGCTTCCAGCAATAATCTCTTTGCTTCTACTTTTTATTTAATGAATATGAGTAGCTAAATCATTTAGCTAAGGTGTGGGACCAAATGTGTTAGTTATGTGATTGGGTTTTTGCATTCAACTTCCATTTATGTGTATTGATGTTTTTCTATTTACTCTTCATTCTTTAATGTCATTTAATGGCGTACAACATTATTTGTGCCTAGTCACTTCTCCTTTGCTTAAGAAAGAAGGGTGAAGTTAGGAAAAGAGTAAATAGTAAGGATTTGAGGCTTATAATCCTCATCTAATGACTTGAGCTAGAGATAGGAGAGTCACTTGAGATAAAATGGGTGTTCATATCTTCTACATTCTAAGGCTTGGGAAAGCTTAGTAATGACCTTTATCAATTTGGTTGAGAAACTTTTGAAGCCCATATTTAATTACATCTACACATATAAAGGAGTTGGATTAATACCCAGTTGCATTACTTTCCATTGGAACCACAACCTTAGTGCCGTTAGTAATTGTTAATTAAAAACCAAACATTCTCTCACCAATGATCATGACAAATATTAAAACCAAATTCTTTGTACATTCCCATCCCTAGATTGACTATTAGTCAAGCGTTACACTTAACGAGTTTATTTCTTCATTGTATTCTCTGTGGGATTCGACCCCCACCTTGTTGGGTTCTATATTTGACAACGACCGCTTGTTGGGTTCTATATTTGACAACGACCGCTTACTCCTATTTTAAAGGTGTAATTTGGGCGTATCAAATTTTGGCGCCGTTACTGGGGAATACGGTCTAGAAATTTACTAACTAGTGTAAAACTTTACTTTTAGTCTTTATTTCTCTTCTTATTTTATTTTGTTGTTATGTGTTGTGCAGGCAATATGGATGAGAATGGTGATCCTATTCAACCTCCGATGGCAGCCGTCGAGGAGGCGGCGGGGGCTGCCTATGCAGCCGCAATTCAACCCCCGCTTCTAATTGGGATCTCGAGTTTCCACGTGACCAACACCGTGCTGGACCTGCTCAACACTAATGGCTTATTCGCCGGTCTACCCAAAGATGACCCGAATAGGCACCTTAAGAACTTTCTTGGGGTATGATCTATCAATGTGCATCTGGGCATCTCAATTGAAGCAGTCAAGTTACGGCTTTTCCCGTACTCCCTAGTGACAGAAGCCACGACTTGGTTAGATGATCTTCCGTCCGGGTCCATCACTACTTAGGAGGAATTGACCAAAGTATTCCTCAAGAAGTTCTTCCCTTCATCCCGGATGTTACAACTCCGTGACGAAATCAACAACTTTCGCCGACTTCCTAATGAGGCTCTCCATGAAACTTGGATTCATTTTAAAAAGAAAGTCAAAAGCTGTCCCAAGCATGGGTTGCCCGATAGTATACTTTTACAAACATTTTATAGATCTTTGGACTCGGTCAACAAATCCGTGGCGAACAACATTGCGAAAGGATCTATTATGGATAATTCTTATGTCACAGTTTGTGAATTGTTTGATAAATTGACCGAGACCAATGAAGCATGGCATACTACGGAGTTGGAAGTAGGTGGAGGAAGTTCTTCCAAAAATGTGCTCACTCGTGAGATGATTAAGAAGGATGAAGAAAGAGATGAATCCATGGCAAAACTTGTCACCTAAATGGACCTTCTTACAAAGCATGTCATGGGTGGTGGAAGCAAAACGGTGAATGCGGTAGGATCTTGTGAAGGGGGTTCTCCGGAGAGCAATGTTTCCAAATGTATGACGAGGAGGCGAGTTATATCAACAATCAAAGGGAGGGTTCCCGGCCAAACTACCAAGGTCTTAATTAAGGATCTTGGCGGCAAGGTCAAGGGAATCAAGGTTGGAACAAGGAACAAGGTAACTCGAGTTGGAGAGATAATCGTGATAACAACCAAGGGAGTTACAACATCAACTACAACAATCATCAGAGTTCAAACCCGTATGTCCCTCCAAAGGGGAATCAACAAAACTCTAGTCAACCCCTTACTGGCGACCCCACTAGTTCAAAAATCGAAGATATGTTGTCAAGAGTGTTGAAGAAAGTGGAATCCACCGACACCTTTTTCAAGGAGACGAGAGATGAAGTGAAATCAATGGGGCAAGTTGTAAGTTCGCACTCCACCTCCATTAAACAATTGGAGTCTCAACTTGGCCAAATCTTGGCTATCCTTAACCAAAGGCAAAAAGGTGCACTCCTCCTATTAATACGGTTGCAAATCCAAGGAATGACGGTGATCATAAATGCAATGCAATCACTACTAAGAGTGGCAAGGCAATTGGGGAAGAGGCATTAGTGAAAGATGATATGGTGGTTGATGATGAGAAAATGGTTGAAGAACCCATCGTTATTGGGGAAGAAGTGACTCTAAAGAAGAAGCGGGCTAGTATTGAAAAGCCCATTATTGTTGAAGACGGTCCAGAAATTGATAATGCTTTAACAGGCAAGAAAGCAGTAGAGGAGGTACCAAGGGCTTCACTGCCCGTTCCAAAGCCTCCTCCTCCATTTCCCCAACGATTAGCAAAGAAAGCGGATGATGGAAAATTTCTCAATTTTATAGAGCGATTGAAAGGGCTTTCAATTAACATTCCTCGGTAAAGCACTTGAACAAATGCCCGGTTATGCTAAATTCATGAAAGGTCTTGTAACCAAGAAGGCATTTAGTTTTGAAACAATAGGAGTTACACATCATTGTAGCTCTTTATTGTGACAAAGGCCTTGGTTCAAAAGAAAGAAGATTCGGGAGATTTCACCATCCCTTGCAAAGCGGCATATATAAATTTGGCAAAGCACTATGTAATCTTGGAGCAAGCATTAACTTGATGCCGCTTGCTATTTTCAACAAGTTGGGTTTGGGCACTCCTCGACCCACAACAATGATATTACTAATGGCGGATAGAACCGTTAAGAGACCGGTTGGTATCCTCAAATGATGTGCTGGGTTGATCGATTCATTTTAACATTTTGTGATCTTAGATTGTGAAGTTGATTTCGAGGTGCCCATAATCTTAGGGAAACATTTCTTGGCCATGGGGTGTGCTCTTGTAGATGTGGAGAGGGGTGACCTAAAATTTAGAATGAATGATGAAGAAGTCACTTTCCATATTTGCAAGTCAATGAAACAACTATTTACTTGAGTGTTGTGCTTATTAATACAATTGATGAAGTCATGGATACGGCTTTGAGCAAATTTTAGCATGTGGGTGATATGTTGGCGGTGGTGATAATGAACTATGAGGGGGAAGATGAAGAAGAGTTCGAGGAGACGGTTAATGCATTGATTGGGTTGGGGTCATACCACTACAATCCAAAGAAGCTTGATCTTGATTTAGAAAATCGTGCAACTCCTCCCGCAAAGCCTTCCATTATTGAGCCTCCTACTTTGGAACTCAAACCTCTTTCTTCACACTTGAGGTATGAATTCCTTGGTCCCAACAACACATTGCGTGTGATTATTTTCGCTCGGTTGACGGATGAACAACGAGAAAGGTTGTTAGTAATCTCATCAAGATACAAAAAAGCTATTTTTTTTATTGTAGATATCAGTGATTCCACCGGTATTTGCACTCATAAAATTAACTTGATGAAGAATGTGAGCCAAGTGTTGAACATCAAACATAGGTTGAATCCTCCTATGACAAGAGGTTGTGAATATCGAAATCATCAGTGGTTAGAATCTTGTTATGTACCCTATAATCGGATAGCTCTTGGTTGGTTTCAATGCGTGCGCAAAATAGGGTGGAATCACCAAGGTTGAAAATGCTAAAATGAATTGATTCCCTCCCCACGGTTCACTTTGTTTAATCGGGTTTGCACAGGATTATCGGAAGTTGAACAATTGGACAAAAAAAATGGATCACTTTCCAATGCCATTCATGGATCAAATGCTTGATAGGCTTGCAAGAATTATTTTTAAATAAATATGGCTATTCATTCTACATCAAATCACCATATCCCTTTTGAGGATCAAGCGAAAACCCTTTCAATTGTCCTTTGTGGCACCTTTGCTTTTAAGAGAATGCCCTTTGGGTCTATGTAATACCAACATACATTTTAACGTTACATGATGTCTATTTTCTCCAACATGGTTGGAATATAGGGTCCATTGAAATCTTCATGGATGACTTTTCCGTAGTGGGGGACTCCTTTGATGAATGTGTTATACCTCGAAAAATTTTACATGCACAGTGAATAGGCTAATGAGAAATATGAGGCATACGATGTTTCAATAAGTAAGATATAGCAATTGATGATTCTAAATGAGATTTGAAAAGACATTACTTTAGCTAGATGAGAAAGTCGCCAAGAGGAGGCCATGCATACATAATTGTTTAAAAGGATTTGTGAGTAGTAAGTTGATGACAACTTAATGATGTGTTGGGGAAGAGTTATAACGCCCCTTAGATTGTTAATGAAGTGATAAACAAGTGCTTGGAAAGTTCCATAAGGATTGGAGATCAAACGAGAGACGGGATCAAACTTGGTGGAACAGCCAGTAATCAGGTTCAGGCACTATGTTCCGGACCGTGGATGGGTCGTGAAGAAATGCCAGCCATTTGAGAAGCCTGGTCGTGAACTCACGACCAGCTCCACGGAACCCTTTGGGTTCCACGGACCGTGGAATCGTCTGCAGAACACCTAATGGAGCATAAAATGTTTTAAGTGTTTAAATGAGTTTCCAACTTCATTATTTCAACAACATCTCTCTATTCTCTCTAAAGGCTCTAGGGATGATACTATAATAATGTTTCATGAACAAGGATCCAAAGAAACTAAAGGTGATTATCATCAAAACAAGTGAATCAAAGTAAGAGAAACCATCAAAGTTCATTTCTTGAAGCAAGAAAATCCAAGTGAAGGAAAATCTAGGGTTTGGCTCAAGTGAGGTGTATGCCATCAAGGTTCAATCGTACACCATATAAGTTGAGTTTTATGATGTTTTCATGTTGTTTAAGGTATTTGGAAGTTGAAACACTCGGATTGTGAAAGAATATAAGAAGTGGGTCATGAATGTGTGAATAGTAGCACTTTCGAGTAAACGTTGGAACGAGTTATGAATCTTGATGCTTTATGAATATAATCATGTTATAAATGATATTGAGGGTATGGAAATCGACATTATATGTGAATGAACGTGTTGTCGAGTTATGACTATGAATATGGAAAATTGAGGCGAATTGTGAAGTAAGAGCAATATAGTTGACTAAAGGCTATTGTGATGATATTATGAACGTTATTATTGATGTTTGGGAGTTGATATGTAATACGAGGAAAGTCGTATAAATAAAGGAGATGCTGTCCGATTTTCTCTAAAATTAGTCATGCATGTTAACGCTATCCATCATCTAATATGAGTATGCACTTCAATGAAGGTAGAACGTGAGCCTTGAAGAAGAACGCTCAAGTGATATAATAGTTGCACGAAAGGTATGTAAGGCTAACCCTTCTTTCATAAGGCATGGTTCTTGGGCAAATTGTTCATCTCTTATGAGTTCATGATACTTTCTAATGATCTTAGCTCGAGAAGCTATTGAGCCAATGATGCTCAAGTGATACGATTGTACTAAGTTCCTTATATGACGAGTAATGCTCTAAGGATAGAATGTAATGAATGACGATAGTAAGGAGGCCCAGAGATAGATATGAGCTAGCATGTATGTATGCCCATGAGAGGCTATGGTGAACCCCGAGCTTATATGGCCGGGTAGAATGTGATAAATATGTATATGTATATGTGTATGTATGCCAATGAGAGGCTATTGTCAACCCCGAGCTTATATGACCGGGTAGAATATAATGACTATGTATGTCTATATCTATATATATATAACGACGCGCGCGCACCACCGCACTTGGGTTAGACACGATTAATAGGGCCGAACCTTTGAGCCTTGGTAAGTAGGGTACGTGAAACACCGACATTCGTGGTCGGGTAAGCTATATAAAAACTATGTATATGACATCTATAAGAGTACGATTGTGCTATATGATAAGCTATATGTATGACATCTATATGAGTACGAACAAGCTAAGTATATATTTTATATGAATACGATTATGCTATGTATACGACATCAATCGAGTACGAATATGTTAAGACCATGTAAGTGCCGAGTAAGGGCTACGTATATATATATGTACACGATATGAGCATGAGTATGAAAGGAGATATGAATATGAGTACGAAAATAGATACGAAAGGTAAATGAGCAAGGATATGAATGTACGTTCGCGAGTACGAAATAGAAATGGAACGTCCCTATGGAAAGTATGTAAGTGCTATGATGATGATGCTATTATCTCCCAGCTATGTTATTTTATATGTTATCCATTATGCTTCCATGTTGATATTGATCATGCTTTACATACTCGCATATTCTTCGTACCGACGTCTATTGTTTTGTTTGTGGACGGCTTGCTCATGGCAGTGGCCGGAGAGATTTGGATCCTAGCCGCATTATCTCGCGGGGGACTATTACAGCGTAACCCCGATTTCGTTTGAACTAGCCTTTTTTGCATAGATTCTTTTGTGTATATTCATGGGCACGGCGGGGTCCTGTCCCGCCCATATGTTATGATATGATGTACCCTTCTTAGAGGCTTGTAGACACCGTGTATATGGTTAGATATGTTCGGCCATATCGGCCTATATTTTGGGATCTTGTTTTGATCGCCATAAATGGCGCATGTACAAGCATGTGGGCATAGATGTTATTGATGATATAAATATGTTATTACCCGACGTGATTAGAATGGGCGAAGAATGAAAAGCATGATATAATTATGTGGCTCACCTAGAATGTGATGTATAAGTGTGTTAAGGGGGTGCACAGGTGGGCTAGCAGGTGCTCGTCGCGGCCCAGCAGGGTTGGGTCGTGACGAGTGCTTCGGAGAATCTTGCCCAAGTATTGAAAAGATATGGAAGAGACAACCTTGGTTCTAAATTGGGAGAAGTGTCACTTCATGGCGAGAGAAGGAATTATCTTAGGGCACAAGATTTCTGAAAAGGGCCTTGAAGTTGATCAAGCTAAAACTAAGGTTATTATCAAGCTTCCTCCCCCAATCTCCGTAAAAGGTGTTCGTAGCTTCTTTAGGTATGCCGGTTTTAGTAAGTTCATCAAGGACTTCAAAGACAAGCTTAACCCTACATACGAGTTGTTGGAGAAAGAGTCAATGTATTTGATGATGCTTGCTTGAAGGCATTGAGGGAGAAGCAAAAAAAAAAATCACATCGACACCTATCATCATTGTACTGGATTGGTTCCAACCCTTTGAATTGATGTGCGATGTAAGCGAATTTTCCATGGGGGTTGTTCTTGGTCAAAAGCGTGATAAGATCTTCCACTCCGATTTATATGCAAAGAAGACTCTAAATGGTGCCCAAACGAATTATACAGCTCACCGAGCAAAAGTTGCTTGCTATTGTGTTTTGCTTTGAGAAGTTCCGTGCTTACTTGTTGGGAACCCATGTGATTGTTCACACAAACCATGCGGCTCTATGTTACCTCATGACAAAGAAAGATGCTAAACCGAGGTTGATACGTTCGGTCCTTCTCTTGCAAGAATTTGACTTTGAAGTCAAAAATCGAAAAGGTTGTGAAAATCAAAGTAGCCGGACCATTTGTCTCGCCTTGAATAGGTGTGGCGTCCGTTGACGATCTTGAAATAAATGAATCGTTCTGGATGAGCAAGTGATGGCGGGAGTCGTATGATATGATTCCATGGTATGCCGACTTTGCAAACTATCATGCTAGTGACATCATGCCAAGATTTGAACTTCCAACAAAAGAAAAGCCAAGGATGTCCCAAGTTAAAAGCCATATCATTGGGTTTTCACAAACTATGGGGG
>NW_026717458.1:0-15769 GCF_029784015.1 Lycium ferocissimum | reverse complement strand
CAACAACCATGTATTTCATGATCATTCGTACGCATTAACTTCGACAACACCTTCATTACACATTACATGATCCATATCGACAACAACTAGAATATCAAATTACCTCAATTTACACTAACTTACCAAAACACCTATTTAGAGCCATAATCACTCCTTACATGTCTTCGTGCATTCTCATCCATCTCTATACCATATAACAACAACATAACAATCAAAATGCTAAATAGAATTGTTTCATTTTCTCTACGTACATCATACAAGGACCACACGACCACCACACTTTGTACATACTTCCATGCATTTTTACTCATTTCTTAGCATTTCAATAACAACCAACATGCTACATATACTACATGCACATTTCCATGAATTCTCATCTTTTCATACATTACAACAACAACGGTGTTCTACACAGAATCAATCCATTCTTCCCATGCAAGACAACCCAACACGCA
The DNA here is from genome assembly GCF_029784015.1 of Lycium ferocissimum. NCBI lineage: Eukaryota > Viridiplantae > Streptophyta > Magnoliopsida > Solanales > Solanaceae > Lycium > Lycium ferocissimum. The sequence continues at coordinate 15,314 of NW_026717458.1, read as the reverse complement.
TATATTGACCCATTACCACACGGCCACACTTCAATACCATTGATTTTCATGTTTTTCCTTCATTTCCATTACCATAACATGTACCAAGCATCCATAATACATAAAGGAAGATTAGTTCTTTTTTCCTTCAACTTTCCACTTGACTAGGGTTATGAATTTGTGCAAATGAGTGATGTTCTTGTTCCAACAACCCTTTTTTGTAGAGGACTTCCAATTACTTGGAATGCTAGGGAAAAATATTTTTTCTCCTTCACTCTCTCTAGGCCATGTTTGGCCGAATCCTCCTTCTTTCTTTCTTCTCTCTCTTTTTTTTTTTCTCTCCAAGTCTTTTTCTCCTTAAAAGTGATGACCACTTACATATATAAATATATATCTCCCACCACTTGTCCATGTTTATAATTAGGTCCCTCAAAATAAGAATATAAACACGCGATTCCCTTCCTCGAGTTTCTAATTTTCTTTCCTTTTCTCCCCCTTTCTTTGAATTTTCAAAGATGACTACTTATTTGTCATCCTTTCTCTAGAATTTTCTTCTCTTTTTCTTGAATTTCATTAAACTAAAAGATGACTTAATATTTTACCATATACACTTTAGTCCATATTTTCCATCACATGGCCAATATGCCCCTTTTTGGAACCTTCATGAACCACTTTTTGTGAAATTCCCGTTTTGCCCCTCGACTTCCCTCAATATTACCATTTCGACCCTAGCCTTCCACATTATTTCCATGGCCATTTTGTGAATTTTCCTTTTTACCCTTAACCTTTTTCAACATTTCCATAATACCATTTTTCAACATTTCCATAATACCAATGTTCATAAATAATATTCCTAACAACTAGTACATTAAAATTATTTTAGAACATAGTCTTGTCCTTAACTTCTCACCATTGTCTCGCAATATCCGAACGTACGAAATACGGGCTATAACATAATATGGCACTATCATCCTTTTACAACAACCAAAAATAACATCGCCTCATAGGGCCAACAGCAAGAAACATGGCCACATGCGACCCAAAAGCATTATAAGAAAACATTTCATACCTGGGGACAATGGCGTGTCGTCTTGAGCCTCTTCTGGGGGTAAAAACAAATGCGGATATCTGGAATTCATATCGTCTTCTGCTTCCCTAGTCATCTCATCTCTATTATTTTTTCTCCACAAGACTTTAACTAAGGTTACGTCTTTAGTTCTGAGTTTCCGCACTTGCCTGTCTAGTATGGCAATGGGTACTTCTTCATAAGCCAATTTCTTAGTAATTTGGACATCATTTATAGGCATGATTCTAGAAGGATCTCCAACACACTTACGGAGCATCGACACATGAAAAACTGGATGAACTGATTCATGCTCTGGAGGTAGACCTAGTTCATAAGACACTTGGCCTACCTTACGCACAATCTTGTAAGGTCCAATATATCGGGGGCTCAGTTTACCTTTCTTGCCGAATCTGATTACACCTTTTATTGGCGACACTTTCAGAAATACCCAATCATTAACTTGGAATTCCAAGTTTCGTCGTTGGTTATCTACATAAGATTTCTGAAGACTCTAAGCTACACCCGTACTTTGTATGTCGGAATATTTTAAGTTGTTTGCGACGAGTTGAGAACAAGGCTATTCTTCCGACTTTGTTTCAAGACACAAGTTGCTTATGAATTATGTTGGATGGAAATATTAAGGAATTTGAGGTTAAAGGTGGAGTTATGGGAACTAATAATATTTCATGAAAGATGGGGCTAAAAATGAATTATGGAAAGATGAACACTTCATGAAAACTTGGGGCCAAAAGTGAAGATTTGGAGACTTAAGAATTCAAAAAAAAAAAAAAAAGAAAACTTGAGGGGTGGCCGGCCACATGCAAGTGTGGGCCAAGGCCACATGTGATATATATATGTGTGCATAAGATGATAAGCTTAATCATCTTCATCATTTGTTGCCTTAGAGCTTTCAAGAAACTTGGAGAAATAACCAAGCTTCCATTCGGCCATGGCTCCTAGCCGAGCAAAGTCCAAGGAAAAAAATTGAGGAAAAATATTTGTCTCAAGCATTTCAACTCCTTAGGAGATGCTTAACAACATGGAGGGGTTGTTGGAGTAGTAGGAACAAGGATTAGTTCCAAAGCAAATCCTAGCCAACTTGAAGAACCAAGTGAAAGAGGTATGGTTTAATCTTATTTTTCATATGTTATAGATGATTTGTATATGTTGTGGAGTATGGAAATGAATGGAAACTCATGAAATATGGGGTGTTGCAAGTTGGGCCGTGGAGTGTAGTCTTGGCCGTGCATGTGTGTGTGTGTTGTTAAGGTGATGAATTAATGAATCTAGCATGTTTTTGGTGTTGTTGTGATGTATAGAAAAGGAATGAAACTCATGGAGTGTTGTAGGTTGGGGTGTGGCCGAAAGTAGGGGCTGTTTGTATGCATGAAATGAAGTTATGTTATTTAGTATTTTGATCGTCGTCGAAATGAATTCCATGTGATAAAATGAAGTTTAATGAATGAAATTGATGTTATGAAGGTTGCGGGCTGTTTGGAGGTCGTTGTATGATTAATGAAAAATTTGTATTTAAGAGAATGATGTGGTTAATGCATGGATTAATTTTGTTTAAGGTGTTAGTTGTGTTGTTGTGATCCTTATGATGTAAATGAGGGCTAAATGGTTTAAGTTGGCAATAAAATGGATTGTAGAAGGTTATGTTATTTTAGTGTGATTTTATGACATTATGGAAAATGAAGTTGTTAAAGTATGGATAGATGTTGTTGATCATGAATTCGTAAGTAGAAAATGTGTTTGATGGTTTTGATATATATGCAAGACTTTTGGGTGAAATATGGAATTGATGGAATTATTGAATATTGGATAAATGGCTTGGAATATTCTTGGCCTATGTTTGTATGATCTTGAGTTAGTGTGCGAATATGGAAATATTGATATTGACTTGAAAGTGTAAAGTTGGTTTGGAAGCGATTGCATTAGGTAAGAAGAAGACTAGTTGCGGATTGTATTGTGCTTATTGTGATTGTAGGTGTTGTTGTTTGGTTGTTGTTGATATTTTGAGCCGAGTTGAATCTCGGGGGTGTCATATTTATAGGGGAGGTCTGCCGGAATTTCGGTAGTCAAATGCTTAACCAAAGTTGAGCGTTAACTTGCATGAATAGTAGCTGGTAAAGATGACCATTTGCGGTTTTTGGACGAAACGAGAATTGAGATTTGACGAGCGTAAGGCGCGGTTCGGTATGTAAAGCTCGCCCTTTCCTTCTTTTGGCATGTCCTAGCCCTACTAGGCTAAGATCGGAACCTCGGGGGCAATGCGTTCTTGGAAATCCGAGTTTGATTGCATACTATTCATTCGCCGCAATTGAACTACAATCCTTATATTTGATCAAAAGAATGTTTAAACCTTTGTAATTGTGGTAAACGTGTCCGGATCGCTCCAAAACTTTGATGGATGGCTGTAGGTAGCCTAATGTTTGTAATTTACGTCCGCCGCCTCGGCTCGACTCGAGGTGGGGCCCGCGCATTCCGAGATCTCCTTATGTCGCCTGTTTGGTATATTTTTGTGATTTTGAAAAGAAAACTTTTGACTAGCGCTCCAAGATTACTATAAAATAGTTATTTTAACTACTTCCTTGAGTTGATAATATATTTTGACACATAAGAACGATTTCGAAAGGTTGTAATTTTTGTATACTAATTAGATAAATGCGAAACTTGTTTTCGCACTTGCCGATGTTAGTAAATATATTTGGTCACCGGTTTTGGAAGGCAACCTAATTATTTAGTTACTCATATGCATGTGATCTTGATATGTTTTCGAATAATGTTCGGAAAAGAACCGATTTAACTATTGTCTTGGTTTTAAAGGGATGGTGTGCTTTGGTTGTTTGTTGAGTTTGTAATAAAAGAAATTATATACGTGTGGCTATTTACGATTCTCGCCCGTGTGTATTTGGTTGCTTGTGATTGTTGTGCATTACTGTTGTTACCTTTTCGCCGAGTCCGGGCGGTATGTGTGATATTGTCCGTGGATACTTGACGCGGCGTGCCATGACATGTTGCCGGATACTTGGCCGCGGCATGTGTATGTGTGATATCGTCCATTGGATACTTGACCGCGGGCCGTGCCATGACCGCCGGATACTTGGCCGCGGCATGTGTATGTGTGATATCGTCCATTTGGATACTTGACCGCGGGTGTGTGACCGCCGGATTCTTGACCGCGGTATGTATGTGTGTGTGTGTGTATATTTATATATTTATGATATTAACTTATGTGTGTTTGGGTTCCGGCCGCGGTATGTGTGTATGATTTATGTATGTGTCTTGGATGTCGGATGTAAATACGTTGGTATTTGGACTATTATGCTCGCGTTTGGTATGCTTTATTTCGTTTTCGGTATTTTACGCTTTGCATACTCGGTACATATTCGTCATCGACCCCCTTTCTTCGGGGGGGCTGCGTTTCATGCCGCGCGGTACCCACCGATGAGCAGATGATGTAGCGGAGATGATGTTAAATTTGGATTGGCGAGCTCCATTTCCTCCGAGTCTTTGCCGTCGAGTCGAATGCTTTGTATGGTATTCGGTGTTATGTTAGAGACTTTGCGAACGGTGTCGTGTGTATGAGATGTCCGTTTGTAAGCGGCTATGTAAGCCGATGTATCGGTACGCATTGTGTTATAAATTTCATGTGTTTCAGATTTGTTATGGTTACGGATTTTATTTGATTTGAAAAGACGAAAGGCATGTATGTTTTAAAAAAATTTCACCCTGTGCTTATGTTATGCTTTGTGGGCCCAGTATGGCTATGAGTATTATGAGAGTCTGCGGGTTCGCTCGGCCCTAGGTAAGGGTCGGGTGCCCATCACACCCTATCGAAAATTGGGGTGTGACAAAGTGGTATCAGAGCAGGTCTGTCCTAGGGGTTGTCTGCAAAGTCGTGTCCAGTAGAGTCTTGTTTATGGTGTGTTGCGCGCCACATTTATAAACAGGAGGCTACAGGGCATTTAGGGTGGTTACTCTTCTTTCACATCTGAGATCGTGCCATAGAGCCAAGTCATAGGAGATGGTCCTCACCCCGATTTGTGATTGCAGTGGAAGGATGATATTGACGGAAGAAAACGATTGATGATGTTGGAAGTCACGAAGTACGCAGGTAAGCGAAGGTATGAAGATGTATGTTGGGAAAGATATTGAAGTTGCGACCGAAGTACGAGTTGAAGCCTAAAGGGGGAAAGCAAATAAGAAGGTGTAGCGAGGTGCGTTTGAGTTGGGCATGCGAGGTATGTTTATCGTTTGTGTATTATTGATGATATTGGGAGCCTGTGTGGCTGCGATATGGTATGATGTATGTACGTATGATGGCCCGTGAGGCACCGTTGGTATTTTCGTGTCCAGGTTTTGAGATAGCAAGAAATGTAGAGGAAACTCGTCGAAATCTCCCGGGTGCTTGTAAGACCCGTAAGGCTAGTTGAACATTCGAGGACGAATGTTCTAAAGGGGAAAGGATGTTACACCCCGTACTTTGTATGTCGGAATATTTTAAGTTGTTTGCGACGAGTTGAGAACAAGGCTATTCTTCCGACTTTGTTTCAAGACACAAGTTGCTTATGAATTATGTTGGATGGAAATATTAAGGAATTTGAGGTTAAAGGTGGAGTTATGGGAACTAATAATATTTCATGAAAGATGGGGCTAAAAATGAATTATGGAAAGATGAACACTTCATGAAAACTTGGGGCCAAAAGTGAAGATTTGGAGACTTAAGAATTCAAAAAAAAAAAAGAGAAAACTTGAGGGGGTGGCCGGCCACATGCAAGTGTGGGCCAAGGCCACATGTGATATATATATGTGTGCATAAGATGATAAGCTTAATCATCTTCATCATTTGTTGCCTTAGAGCTTTCAAGAAACTTGGAGAAATAACCAAGCTTCCATTCGGCCATGGCTCCTAGCCGAGCAAATTGGTCCAAGGAAAAAAAAAAAAATTGAGGAAAAATATTTGTCTCAAGCATTTCAACTCCTTAGGAGATGCTTAACAACATGGAGGGGTTGTTGGAGTAGTAGGAACAAGGATTAGTTCCAAAGCAAATCCTAGCCAACTTGAAGAACCAAGTGAAAGAGGTATGGTTTAATCTTATTTTTCATATGTTATAGATGATTTGTATATGTTGTGGAGTATGGAAATGAATGGAAACTCATGAAATATGGGGTGTTGCAAGTTGGGCCGTGGAGTGTAGTCTTGGCCGTGCATGTGTGTGTGTGTTGTTAAGGTGATGAATTAATGAATCTAGCATGTTTTTGGTGTTGTTGTGATGTATAGAAAAGGAATGAAACTCATGGAGTGTTGTAGGTTGGGGTGTGGCCGAAAGTAGGGGCTGTTTGTATGCATGAAATGAAGTTATGTTATTTAGTATTTTGATCGTCGTCGAAATGAATTCCATGTGATAAAATGAAGTTTAATGAATGAAATTGATGTTATGAAGGTTGCGGGCTGTTTGGAGGTCGTTGTATGATTAATGAAAAATTTGTATTTAAGAGAATGATGTGGTTAATGCATGGATTAATTTTGTTTAAGGTGTTAGTTGTGTTGTTGTGATCCTTATGATGTAATTGAGGGCTAAATGGTTTAAGTTGGCAATAAAATGGATTGTAGAAGGTTATGTTATTTTAGTGTGATTTTATGACATTATGGAAAATGAAGTTGTTAAAGTATGGATAGATGTTGTTGATCATGAATTCGTAAGTAGAAAATGTGTTTGATGGTTTTGATATATATGCAAGACTTTTGGGTGAAATATGGAATTGATGGAATTATTGAATATTGGATAAATGGCTTGGAATATTCTTGGCCTATGTTTGTATGATCTTGAGTTAGTGTGCGAATATGGAAATATTGATATTGACTTGAAAGTGTAAAGTTGGTTTGGAAGCGATTGCATTAGGTAAGAAGAAGACTAGTTGCGGATTGTATTGTGCTTATTGTGATTGTAGGTGTTGTTGTTTGTTGTTGTTGATATTTTGAGCCGAGTTGAATCTCGGGGGTGTCATATTTATAGGGGAGGTCTTTGCCGGAATTTCGGTAGTCAAATGCTTAACCAAAGTTGAGCCGTTAACTTGCATGAATAGTAAGCGGTAAAGATGACCATTTGCGGTTTTGGACGAAACGAGAATTGAGATTTGACGAGCGTAAGGCGCGGTTCGGTATGTAAAGCTCGCCCTTTCCTTCTTTTGGCATGTCCTAGCCCTACTAGGCTAAGATCGGAACCTCGGGGGCAATTCGTTCTTGGAAATCCGAGTTTGATTCTGCATACTATTCATTCAGCGCAATTGAACTACAATCCTTATATTTGATCAAAAGAATGTTTAAACCTTTGTAATTGTGGTAAACGTGTCTGGATCGCTCCAAAACTTTGATGGATGGCTGTAGGTAGCCCAATGTTTGTAATTTACGTCCGCCGCCTCGGCTCGACCTGAGGTGGGGCCCGCGCATTCCGAGATCTCCTTATGTCGCCCTGTTTGGTATATTTTTGTGATTTTGAAAAGAAAACTTTTGACTAGCGCTCCGATTACTATAAAATAGTTATTTTAACTACTTCCTTGAGTTGATAATATATTTTGACACATAAGAACGATTTCGAGAAGGTTGTAACTTTTGTATACTAATTCCGATAAACCCGAAACTTGTTTCGCACTTGCCGATGTTAGTAAATATATTTGGTCTGTGTGGTTTTGGAAGGCAACCTAATTATTTAGTTACTCATATGCATGTGATCTTGATATGTTTTCGAATAATGTTCGGAAAAGAACCCGATTTAACTATTGTCTTGGTTTTAAAGGGATGGTGTGCTTTGGTTGTTTGTGTGTTGAGTTTGTAATAAAAGAAATTATATACGTGTGGCTATTTACGATTACGCCCGTGTGTATTTGGTTGCTTGTGATTCGGTTCGTTGGTATTTGGACTATTGTGCATTCCCGTTGTTACCTTTTTCGCCGAGTCCGGGCCGGTATGTGTGATATTGTCCGCCGGATACTTGACCTATTGTGCGGCCGTGCCATGACCGCTGGATACTTGGCCGCGCATGTGTATGTGTGATATCGTCCGCCGGATACTTGACCGCGGGCATTGTGTTATGAATTTCGTGCCATGACGGATTTTTGGATACTTGGCCGCGGCATGTGTACGTGTGATATCGTCCGGGAATTGGGGTGTGACCGGATACTTGACCGTGTCCGTGACTTGTTTATGGTGTGTTGACCGCGGGGCGGATTCTTGACCGCGGTATGTACGTGTGTGTGTGTGACCGTGTGTATATTATATATATTTATGATATTAACCGCCGGGTTCCGGCCGTATGCGTGTGTGTATGATTTATGTATGTACGACTTGGATGTCAGATGTAAATACGTTGGTATCTGGACTATTATGCTTTAAGTTGTTTGCGACGAGTTGAGAACAAGGCTATTCTTCCGACTTTGTTTCAAGACACAAGTTGCTTATGAATTATGTTGGATGGAAATATTAAGGAATTTGAGGTTAAAGGTGGAGTTATGGGAACTAATAATATTTCATGAAAGATGGGGCTAAAAATGAATTATGGAAAGATGAACACTTCATGAAAACTTGGGGCCAAAAGTGAAGATTTGGAGACTTAAGAATTCAAAAAAAAAAAAAAGAGAAAACTTGAGGGGGTGGCCGGCCACATGCAAGTGTGGGCCAAGGCCACATGTGATATATATATGTGTGCATAAGATGATAAGCTTAATCATCTTCATCATTTGTTGCCTTAGAGCTTTCAAGAAACTTGGAGAAATAACCAAGCTTCCATTCGGCCATGGCTCCTAGTTTATAGTCAAGGAAAAAATTGAGGAAAAATATTTGTCTCAAGCATTTCAACTCCTTAGGAGATGCTTAACAACATGGAGGGGTTGTTGGAGTAGTAGGAACAAGGATTAGTTCCAAAGCAAATCCTAGCCAACTTGAAGAACCAAGTGAAAGAGGTATGGTTTAATCTTATTTTTCATATGTTATAGATGATTTGTATATGTTGTGGAGTATGGAAATGAATGGAAACTCATGAAATATGGGGTGTTGCAAGTTGGGCCGTGGAGTGTAGTCTTGGCCGTGCATGTGTGTGTGTGTATTGTTAAGGTGATGAATTAATGAATCTAGCATGTTTTTGGTGTTGTTGTGATGTATAGAAAAGGAATGAAACTCATGGAGTGTTGTAGGTTGGGGTGTGGCCGAAAGTAGGGGCTGTTTGTATGCATGAAATGAAGTTATGTTATTTAGTATTTTGATCGTCGTCGAAATGAATTCCATGTGATAAAATGAAGTTTAATGAATGAAATTGATGTTATGAAGGTTGCGGGCTGTTTTGAGGTCGTTGTATGATTAATGAAAAATTTGTATTTAAGAGAATGATGTGGTTAATGCATGGATTAATTTTGTTTAAGGTGTTAGTTGTATTGTTGTGATCCTTATGATGTAATTGAGGGCTAAATGGTTTAAGTTGGCAATAAAATGGATTGTAGAAGGTTATGTTATTTTAGTGTGATTTTATGACATTATGGAAAATGAAGTTGTTAAAGTATGGATAGATGTTGTTGATCATGAATTCGTAAGTAGAAAATGTGTTTGATGGTTTTGATATATATGCAAGACTTTTGGGTGAAATATGGAATTGATGGAATTATTGAATATTGGATAAATGGCTTGGAATATTCTTGGCCTATGTTTGTATGATCTTGAGTTAGTGTGCGAATATGGAAATATTGATATTGACTTGAAAGTGTAAAGTTGGTTTGGAAGCGATTGCATTAGGTAAGAAGAAGACTAGTTGCGGATTGTATTGTGCTTATTGTGATTGTAGGTGTTGTTGTTTGGTTGTTGTTGATATTTTGAGCCGAGTTGAATCTCGGGGTGTCATATTTATAGGGGAGGTGCTGCCGGAATTTCGGTAGTCAAATGCTTAACCAAAGTTGAACTGTTAACTTGCATGAATAGTAAGCGGTAAAGATGACCATTTGCGATGTTTTGGACGAAACGAGAATTGAGATTTGACGAGCGTAAGGCGCAGTTCAGGTATGTAAAGCTCGCCCTTCCTTCTTTTGGCATGTCCTAGCCCTACTAGGCTAAGATCGGAACCTCGGGGGCAATTCTGTTCTTGGAAATCCGAGTTTGATTCTGCATACTATTCATTCAGCGCAATTGAACTACAATCCTTATATTTGATCAAAAGAATGTTTAAACCTTTGTAATTGTGGTAAACGTGTCTGGATCGCTCCAAAACTTTGATGGATGGCCGTAGGTAGCCCAATGTTTGTAATTTACGTCCGCCGCCTCGGCTCGACCTGAGGTGGGGCCCGCGCATTCCGAGATCTCCTTATGTCGCCCTGTTTGGTATATTTTTGTGATTTTGAAAAGAAAACTTTTGACTAGCGCTCCAGTTATTATAAAATAGTTATTTTAACTACTTCCTTGAGTTGATAATATATTTTGACACATAAGAACGATTTCAGAAGGTTGTAACTTTTGTATACTAATTCCGATAAATCTGAAACTTGTTTCTGCACTTGCCGATGTTAGTAAATATATTTGGTCACCGGTTTTGGAAGGCCACCTAATTATTTAGTTACTCATATGCATGTGATCTTGATATGTTTTCGAATAATGTTCGGAAAAGAACCTGATTTAACTATTGTCTTGGTTTTAAAGGGATGGTGTGCTTTGGTTGTTGTTGAGTTTGTAATAAAAGAAATTATATACGTGTGGCTATTTACGATTCTCGCGCGTGTGTATTTGGTTGCTTGTGATTTCGTTCGTGCATTCTCGTTGTTACCTTTTTCGCCGAGTCCCGGGGAGGTATGTGTGATATTGTCCATTGGATACTTGACCGCGGCTGTGCCATGACCGCCGGATACTTGGCCGCGCATGTGTATGTGTGATATCGTCCTACGGATACTTGACCGCGGGCCGTGCCATGACCGCCGGATACTTGGCCGCGGCACGTGTACGTGTGATATCGTCCGCCGGATACTTGACCGCGGGCTGTGACGTGACCGCCGGATTCTTGACCGCGGTATGTACGTGTGTGTGCCGTGTATATTTATATATTTATGATATTAACCGCCGGGTTCCCGGCCGCGGTGTGTGTATGTTTGTGTATGTATGACTTGGATGTCGATGTAAATACGTTGGTATCCGGACTATTATGCTCGCGTTTGGTACGCTTTATTTCGTTTTCGGTATTTTCGCTTGCATACTCGGACAGACATATTCCGTACCGACCCCCTTTCTTCGGGGTCGCGTTTCATGCCGCGTGTACTTGCATCGATGAGCGAATGATGTCGGAGATGATGTTCCGCCGGATTGGCGAGCTCCATTTCCTCCGGAGGCCGCCGAGTCGAATGCTTTGTATGGTATTCGGTGTTATGTTAGAGACTTTGCGTACGTTGTCGTGTGTATGAGATGTAGTTTGTAAGCGGCTATGTAAGCGATGTATCGCACGCATTGTGTTATAAATTTCATGTGTTCTGATTTGTTATGGTTACTGATTTTATTTGATTTGAAAAAAGACGAAAGGCATGTATGTTTCCGAAAAAAATTTCACCCCGTGCTTATGTTACGTTTTGTGGGCCCAAAGTATGGTATGAGTATTATGGAGTACGGGTTCGCTCGGCCCTAGGTAAGGGTCGGGTGCCCATCACACCCTATCGGAAATTGGGGTGTGACATCTCTCCTACTTCGAACCATCCAATTAGCGATCTACACTTCCTTCCGTATAGAGCTTCATACGGGGCCATTTGATTACTAGAATGGTAATTGTTATTATATGCAAATTCAATAAGTGGAAAATGATCATCCCAATTACCTCCAAAATCTAATACACATGCCCACAACATATCTTCCAAGGTCTGAATAGTTCGTTCAGCTTGTCCGTTAGTCTGTGGATGAAATGCGGTGCTAAGTCTCACTTGAGTACCCAAACCTTCTTGAAAGGACTTCCAGAAATTAGCTGTAAAATTGTGCTCCTCCATCTGTGATAATGGATACTGGGACACCATGAAGTCGCACTATCTCTTTGAGATATAGCTTTGCATAATCTTCTACTGAGTAGGTAGTTCTGACTGGTAGAAAATGAGCTGACTTCGTGAGTCTGTCAACAACCACCCATATGGATTCGTCCTTATGCTGAGAACGGGGCAAACATACAATAAAATCCATGTTGATTACTTCCTATTTCCAGGTTGGAATTCCCATAGCTTGCAAAAACCCTCCTGGCTTTTGATTCTCAATTTTCACTTGTTGACAATTTGGACACTGAGCCACAAATTCTGCTATATCTTTCTTTATGCCATCCCAATACGTTGACTTAATATCATGGTACATCTTTGTGGCTCCTGGGTGAACAGAAGAACGGGAGTAATGAGCTTCTTCTAGAATCTGGCGACGTAAGCCTGCAACATCTGGAACACATAGCCTGCTTCGATACCTGAGAATCCCATCTACAGAAATCTCAAATGGTGACTTTTCCTTTTGGGGAAGTGCATCTCTATAGTGACCCAACTGGGGATCTTCATATTGGTGCTTTTTCACTTCCATGTCTAAGGATGAAATAGCTGGGTTATGAACAGTAACTCTTGCATTGCCTGAGTCCATTAAGCGGACTCCTAGGCTAGCTAGCTGGTGGAGCTCACGAACTAATTCTTTCTTCTCCGACTGAACATCACATAGACCGCCCATAGATTTATGGCTAAGAGCATCGGCCACCACTTTCGCTTTTTCATGATGATATAAGATACTCACATCATAGTCTTTCAGCAGCTCTAACCACCGCCTCTGCCGTAGATTCAACTCCTTTGGTTTAAAAATATATTGGAGACTCTTGTGATCTGTATAAATGTCAACATGAACACCATACAAATAATGTCTCCATATCTTTAGTGCATGAATAATCGCAGCTAATTCTAGATAATGGGTCGGATAGTTCTTCTCATGTTTTCGCCACTGCCTGGAAGCATAGGCAATAACCTTACCGTGTTGCATTAACACACAGCCCAACCCAACACCGGAGGCGTCACAATAAACAACATAGCCCTCCGATCCTTCTGGAAATGTTAGGACTGGAGCTGAAGTCAATCTATTTTTCAATTCCTGAAAACTGCGCTCAGAAGCATCGATCCATTGAAATTTTGTCGATTTCTGAGTTAGCTTCGTCAACGGTGCTGAAATAGAAGAAAATCCTTCCACAAACCTTCTATAATAGCCTGCTAGTCCCAGAAAGCTACGGACCTCCGTAGGTGTCGTAGGCCTTGGCCAAGTCTTCACAACCTCAATTTTCTGAGAATCCACTCGGATGCCGTCAGCTGAGATCACACAGCCCAAAAAAGTTACAGAATTCAACCAGAACTCACATTTCGAAAAGTTGGCTTATAATTCTCGAGTTCGAAGAATCCAAGAGCAGTACGTAAATGATCTGCATGTTCTGCTTCTGATCGAGAGTACACCAGGATGCCATCGATGAACACAATTAAGAATATATCTAGGAAAGGTCTGGATATATTATTCATCAAATTCATAAATACTGCCGGGGCGCTTGTCAAGCCAAATGACATTACCCAAAATTCATAATGACCATATCTAGTTACGAGCCGTTTTTGGAATGTCTTCTTCCTTGACACCTCACTTGGTGATATCCCCGATCTTAGATCTATCTTTGAAAACCACTTAGCACCTTGCAATTAATCAAACAAATCAATGATTCTCGGAAGCGGATACTTATTCTTTATTGTCACCTTGTTCAATTGCCAATAATCAATGCACATTCACAAGGAACCATCTTTCTTTCTTACGAACAAAACAGGTGCTCCCTATGGCGATGAACTGGGTCTAATAAATTCTTTCTCGAGCAAATCCTTCAGTTGCGCCTTTAGCTCTTTCAATTCTGCAGGAGCTATTCTGTAAGGAGGAATCGATATGGGTTTGGTGTCCGGCAAGACATCAATAGTAAAATTAATCTCTCGTTCCGGTGGAAGACCTCGAAGTTCATCTGGAAATACATCCGGAAACTCATTTACTACTGGGACGGATTGAAGAGTCGGCGGTTTTGCTTCGGTGTCATGAACCCGGAACAAATGGTAGATATAGCCTTTTGCAATCATCTTCTCATTTGAGATAGGAAATAAACCTACCTCTTGGAGACACTGTGTTACCTTTCCATTCAAGCACTGGTTCTCCTGGGAATTGGAACCGAACCATTTTTGTTCTACAATCCACATTGGCATAACAAGAAGCCAGCCAATCCATGCCCATAATAACATCGAAATCCAACATTTCCATCTCAATCAAATCACTTTTTAGCCCGATGGTCTCATACCACAATCACACAATTTCTATATACTTGTCTAGCTATTACCGGGTCACCAATAGGAGTAGACACCTCAAAAGGTTTGATTGGCTCGGGTTTTACCCCAATACGACCAGCAATATAAGGAGTGATATACGACAAGGTAGAACCCGTGTCACACCCTAACTTTCCATAGGGCATGATGGGCACCCGACCCTTATTTAGGGCCGAGCGAACCCGCTGACTCTCGTGACACTCACAATCGTACTAGGCCCTTAAATCATGACATGAGTGCATAATGAAAGTTTTTCAAAGAACAACATACTTTTCATCTTTCTCGAATCGAATAAAACTCGTAATCATATGAAATCTGTGATATAATGCATAATGATACATCGGCTTACAGAGCCGCTTACAAAACAGACATATTATATACATGACTCTGTCTGCAAAGTCTCTAACATAAAACAAGATGTCATAACATAAATACTCAAATCCCTAAGAAGACCGAAGGAAATGGAGCTCGCCTAATCCCTCGGAACATCTCTACTCTCCGTATACACCGCGTGGTACGAAACGCGACCCTCGAAGAAAGGGGTCGGACGTGAATATGTACCGAGCATGTAAAGCACGGAGTACGGTAGAAGACAGATCATGATCGAAATAGGAATTACGTAAAACAAGCATAATAATCAAAAACCATAAGACTTGCCTTTGAAAACGGTATATCATGCGTGCCAATATCATAAAACCATCATGTATACATATAACGTGTCCCGCCCTCCAAAGAAGGACTCGGTGAAGAAAATCATATGACCATCATGCATGCATATCATCATGTCATATATATATATATACCCTCCCGGGCCCCAAAGGGGGGACCCTTTAATGGGCCCTGTCCCCCCCCCTCCGGAGGGACTCTAAAGGAGATCCCCCCTCCTCAAGATATCATACTT
>NW_026717457.1:0-14923 GCF_029784015.1 Lycium ferocissimum | reverse complement strand
TGGAGGTGTTTTGAAGATTCTACCATAGTTGAAGCTTGAAGGTTTGAAACTTGAACTTGAAAGTGGGTCTTAGTGATTGAGGTTGAAATTGGCTTCAATTGATAGTCGGCTTTGTTCTCCTAGTTGAAGGGAACTTAGATCCGAAATTTGGGAGGAAACGAAGTTGATTTGGGCACACATTGGATTTTGAATTGTTCTTAGTGTTCTTGAGAACATTCAAATCTTCAAGAGGAAGAAGACACAAAAAAGGAGCTTTTGATCCAAAATTCTTCAAGTAAAGAGGTCAAAAAGTGTTTGTGGGCCAAGCAAAAAAAATCAAAAAAATCAAAAATCAGAAATATTAAGTCCAACTATATCATTGCCGTCAATACACATAAATGAATACATATATATATATATATATATATATATATATATATATATATATATATTCATTATGTTATCGACGCCGAGCAAGTTGTATAGTCGGCCGGCACGGCACGAGATATGCAACCACCGATCAATATATTCACACCGAGTCCCGATGTGCCGGTACGTTATACACACCGAGTCCCACTAGGGTGGGGTACGTTATATAGATATGATGGCGATAAAGGCCTATGGATACTTATGCATTGATAAATAGTTTTACATGAAAGCATGCATGATTCTTGCCTTCGGGGCTACTTACATTATTATTCTCTGCCTTCGGGGCTATTCATATTACAGGTTGTTTCTCGTACTTTCATTATGACTTATATCTCATTCTTTATGATTATCGCTGCCTTACATAATCGGCACATTATTCGTATTGACGTCCCTTTTTCTGGGGACGCTGTGTTTCATGCCACATAGCCCCATATTGCTTTTGCGTAAAAGTTATACGTGCTTGACTATAGGATGTCCTGGTGCCACTGTACCGGATTGGTAAACCCATTTTGCCCGTAGATGCCGCGTCGAAGTATTTCCTCATGAGTTGAGTCCTATGCATTATCGGTATGTTGGGGCCCTGTCCCAACTTAGGCTTTGATATCATATCTTACATTAGAGACTTTTGCGTAGCCGCGATGTACAGATGCTAGTCTCGTAAGCAAGTTATGTAAGTCGATGTATCATTATGCATTACTTTACATATTCCATATGATTACATAGTTCACTTGATTTGAGAAAGAAGAAAAGAATGTTTTTGAAAAGCTTTCATTATGCATTTCATTTCATGATTTAAGAGTCCAAAGGAGATTATTAGTATAACGAGAACTAGCGGGTTCACTCGGCTCTAAGTAAGGGTTGGGTGCCCATCATGCCCTATAAGGATTGGGGTGTGACATTCATCCTAACCTTTTCCTCAAATATATTACTTGATCCTCAATGGGTATACGTTTCCCTCCAAGTTTCTCTCCCCTTCATAATATCATAACCTTCTTTTTCCTAATGCTCGTGCGTACATACTTGGTCGCGTTACCGCTAGCTGACTTTAATTCCTGAGAAAACCCAATCCTAATTCTCTCTGTAGCGCTTGCTATTTCAATTTTGACATACAACACAATCAATGCTTTTAACATGTCGTAAAATCAACCGTAAGGGTATACATAACACTCGATGTAGCCACTCGTGACTTATCTTTTTATCGCTTTTCAACATCTTTTCTTGCGAGACATTCCGTTGCCATTTGATTTTGTCCTGAACCCACGGCTTATTACGCCTCCCCTCTTCCGACCAACTAGTCAAACTTATATCTGATAACTATCTTGAAATCCTAATTATAAGGCTCATATGCTTCTCATTTCTTTGAATTATTCCGGGTTCTCATATTCACCATATGTCTAAATATGTGGGACTTCTTAGTATATATTTCTAAGTCTTAATTGTAACCCTGGCAATATAACTTTACTTAAAAATCTTTACTCATGTACATTATCTTTTCCCTCTTTGTACATGATTCAACACCGGATGTGTTTTGAAAGTTCTCTATCAAGGTGCCTTTCACGTTCTTGACATCCTCAAATTAGTCCAGCCTCCATGTTTATCGTACCTTCTCATATGTAAATATACTTTTCTAAGTGTTACCGATAGCTTTTATCAGCATAATTTTACACAATAACCTTTACTCATACCTGTACTCTATTTCTCGGTCTGAAAATAATCAACCTCACATCCATTCTTTTCATTGCTACATAGTCTTTTATCACATATCTTTGAAAACCCATTTGAAGTTCTAAAGGGAAAGTCCAAATAAAATCATGCAATGTATTTTCCCAGGTTGGAAACATTTCTTACTTCCTTGGTGGGATGAATATTATCGTAACTTTCAAAACTTTCAATATCTAGAAAATTTCCCATAACCACGAGTCAACACACGTGATTAATTTCTATTCCTTGTCCCCGGGGTTCATAGTGGCAGGAATGTCTTAGTCGCAATTACCCATGAATACTTCAATTATTGATTTCTTTAAAATCCCCGATTATCGACCATTAGATGATATCCCATAGTAATCGCACATAACATAAAAAGTTTCAGTAAGATGATCCGCATACCTGTGACCGGTCTATCATGGTCTTGGGGACTGTAAAGTGAAATATCCCTTTCATCATCCTCCCACCATCTACTCATCTGACCATCCTCGTCTCCCCCATCATAGTCCGAAGGATACGAATACTCTGGCAGCTCCTGATTGACTGAAGGCCAGGATAGTGGCTAGAATACTTAGTAACACTTACACTCGTAGATGCTCTAACGTAATGCTCCATCATAGGAGAAATTGGAGGGGCCAAATCTGGTTCAGCCTCAGAAGCCTCCTTGATATGATCCTAAATGACACAATTGACTCAACTACTCAAAGTTTTCCAAGGATTTGTATTGAAAGTGGATTCATGGAGGATGATGCTTTGGGAGCATTTAAATGAAGTCATTGGAGGGCCTTCAAGCTATGGGAGATAGCATGGGATAAGACGTCAATAGTCCAAGGCCCAAGGTGTCACGACCCGGGCTACGGGCAGCGACGGGTATCCGGGGCTAACCACCGAACACCACTCACTTACCTGCTTATCTGCTATTATTCATACTATATGCTCATAATCATGTAAGACTGGAATCTTCTGAAATACATTTGCTTTTATAAACATAAGCCCTTCGCTATCCAAAATAATATATACATGCATATACATAAAAGCCATGGGACCGTACTACCCACATCGCGTATCTAGGAGCCTCTACCGGAATACTAGACATCTGGACGGGACAGGACCCCGTCATGCCCAAAAACATGAATATACAGATATATATATACCAAAAGAGAAATTTGTGGCACTTTCGGAATATGGAGTGCTCTCAAATCAACTGCTAGCTCCTATGAGTCTGGGCCACCTCCTCGTTCTACCCGTGGGCATGAACACGCGTCCGAAGAAAGGACGTCGACGAATAGTGTAATCGAGTATGTGAAGCATAAACAATAATGAAGCATCAATAACCGAGGAGGCATAAAACAATGAGCAATTCAGAATCGATCGAATCATAAGGATGATCATACATGCGACTTACTTTCGTGACTATCATCATATCATATATACATAATCGTAATAATCGCCCGACCATATAGGTGCGGTGTAATAATCAATATCGTTAGCATCATCAATAGCTCGCGTCCAGCATCTTGCGTCCAGTGATATTATCTCATGCCGCCCACCAGTGGTGTTTGCCCATGCCATTTGGCCATGGTGTGTATATGTCCCGCCTTGCGTGTACCGCCGCCCGCCATATAGGCGCGGTGTGATATCATCATATGATCATTACATCATATACGTATTACAATACATGCATAGGGACTCTTAGCTAATCATACTTTATCGGGGTGACGTAAGGTCGTGGACCCCCGATGTCGTTATGAGCATTCTTACGTATTCTGCCTCACCTTGAAGGAACAAGCATAAGGTGAGTGTGCACAATGATTAATATCATTAGATTACATAAATGTCATCATTAGCTTCTTAGAGGCATCATATCATAGGCTATAGCATTTCTAGACTTTAGCTTGCTATCATAATTTCCGTATTCATCTTGTATTTCTTATCTCGTATAGCTATTCGCATGAGAGAGGACTCTTAACTTTCTTGGAGATGGAACATTCATAGTAAAAGAGGAAATTCATGCCATAGGACTCATGCCTTAGAAGGAAAGGGATTAGCCTCACATACCTTTGTTGCTTAGCTACTCTATCGCTTGTTCGTTCTCCTTAATGCGCTTGTCTATACCTTCAATGGAATTCATATCGACATTAGTTATGTCATCGTAAAAAAAAACATACTTACTAAGGCTATAGAAATTTGGGCAGCGCTTCCTTTGTTTATACTACTTTCCGCCATATTCCATATCAATTCCCAACATTCATAATAATCATCACAATATGATTAACAACAATCATCATTCATTCATATGATTCGCATTTCATAATTCACCTCAATTTCCCATAATCATGACTAAAAATCCATCGTCATATTCTTTTGTATCCAACACTCATTTCATGTCTATTGGTCATTTATAACACATTTATATCACAACCCAACAACATTCATGATTCAATTCCAACTATGTCTCAAAACGTCACTATTCATCATTCATAACCCATTTTGCTATTCTCTTTTAATGACCAAGTATTTCAACTCCCAAATACCTTAAACAACATATAAATATCATGAACCTTACCTTAGATGTTTTAGGAACAAGCCTTGGTTGCTAATACTCCTCTTTGAGCAAAACCCTAGTTTTTCTCCATTTGGGTTTCTTGACTTGGATGATCTTTGATGATTTCCTTTACTCTTGATTCACTTATTTAATGTTGTTGATCCTCAAATATCCTTGAAAACTTGTGTAATAAATGTAGAGAGAGATTCTAGAGAGAAGTGGTGTAGTGTAGAAATGAAATAAAATAAGTCTTGGTCCTCATATTTAATGAATTGGGAATCTGTGCTGAGGTGAGCAGTGGTCGTCCATGGAGGTTTACAGTCCGTATTCCACTTTACGGACCGTCCCTCGTGGTCGTCTTTAACCTTAAGCAGAACCAGAAACTTTGGTAGCATGCATGGTGATTTACGACCATGGTTTACGGGCCGTATTTCACTTTACGGTCCGTCCACCAGGTCGTATTTAACCATTTCTCCACTGGCAGAAAGTTGAAACCTTTGCATGCCATTTTATGACCTGGCTATTTACGGACCGTATTCCACTTTACGGTCCGTATTTGGACTTCACGACTACTGGCGCTTGCCAACTTTCAACTTTTCACATTTCTAGACTTTTTATTCTATTCATTCCCATCCATTTACATACATTGCCCATGAAACATTATACACTCGCACTCCTCGCTCTCATCACTAGTTCATCCACTTGCGTACCAACGGGAAATTTTCCGAGGTGTAACATTCTACCCCCCTTTGGGAACATTCGTCCTCGAATGTTAAATCGCTAGGGATTCTGGAAAAAAAAGAATTCGCCAGAGTTTCCCCTATAATATGGCGACACCATCCCGTCACGACTTCTGTCACAAAGAACCCATAATATCATTGCCTCTTCAAGATGGCTACAACACAATAGCAATATAGATTGGCCACACACGACCCATATACATAAAAGTAAAGCGTACATACCTCATCATCTCGTCGTCTCATATAAGCCCCAAGGCAGCCACTACGTCAAAAAATAAGTGCGGATATGTGGATCTCATTCTTTCTTCTCTATTCCCCACGTCATCTCCTCTCGATTATTATTTCGCCATAAGACTTTGACTGATGCTATTTGTCACGACCCAACCCCGTAGGCTGTGACTAGTGCCCGATCTGGTCACCTAAACATATCTATCAAACATTATCTCAAAACATAACGAACGTGACCAAGTATCCGACGTGGCCGACAAGGCTATAATTCAAATTCAAATAATTTCCGAGACATTTCTACAGAGTTTCCTTTGTTTTATGGACTAACCAAAATATCCCCGCACACACGTAAAACACCAACAAAGGCCACACAGGCTAACAAAATATCATATACATAAGCGGACCGGCCGCCGCGGCGAATGGGATCGCCCAACACACCGTATACAAACACAATCATACGGAAGTAGGCACAACCCACAAAATATGTCCACGTACCTCTAGATTTACAAACGTAATCATATGACGGACAGGCCCCGCCGTACCCAAAATAGTCCAAATATACGTAAGAACATACATAACAAAGATATATACCAAAATGTACGCTCCGGACCGAAAGGAGCAATCCAAGATAGCAAAGTGTGGCCTACGTCGAGGATCACCAACGTCCGTACCGGCGGCACGAAACGCCCCCCCGAAGAAAGGGGGTCGCACGAAAGAGGTACCGAGTATGTAAAGCATGTACGTAAATCCAAACCATAGGCAAATAAGAATACGGAGAGAAATATATCGAATCAAGATAACAAAAGCCGTAATAAACATATGTACATAATGCGAATCAAAATCATATAACGCTCAGAATGTGGTCACCTCTCCGTCACCGGTGCCACAACACAAAGATACCCGTATGGTTTCAAATCTCCGTACATCTCCGAACATATCATATCATATCATCATACAAATCTTATCATATCATCATACAAATCATGTCATAGGCCATATATCACAAAGATAACTCCGTAACGGTAACCGGCCCTATGGTAGGTCTCGAAACCGTAACACAACATACTACCGAATTTAGCATAAGGCGCACGATCACAAAACCGGCCCGGGAACCGGTGAACGAAGTCATAATAAGGCACGAGCGGAGTCGTGAGCAAACAATGCAATTCGTATATCAAAATAGCCTTTCAAAACTTGATTACTTCATAAGTCAATTTATTAACCAAAACAAACGATAAACAATTGGTACCAAGTTTATTCCACAAAATAGTTCAAAGTGGTACGTATGGTTCCAAAACATAACATAGTATTTCATAGGGTTCAAAGCATTATTTCATAAGGAACAATTCCAAAATCGAAGATTCTTTATCGAAATTTATCCAAAAGAGATCCTCGGTAGGACAAATAAGGCATCTCGGGGTTGGCGGATGCTCCACCTCGGGTCAAGTCGAGGTGGCAATCGTAATTTATGGACGTTTAGAGTCTATAAGATCATACATAAAGATTCCAAAGTGAACTGATCACCTTTACATAGGTTTCGGACGTTTGATTGCTTTCTAGTCAAAATGGAGTCACTAGGCTTCAATTGGATTGAATGAATAGTAGCCATTTTATAAATTGGATTTCGAGGAGCGTAATTGCTCCCGGGTTCCGATATCGACCTAGCATACTAAGACATGCCAAAGAAAGGAGTGGGGAGCTTTACATACCTTAGATACGTCTTACGCCGCCCGAAACTCAAGTCCCGTTTCTCGCTCGTAATGCAAATGGTCAAAGTTGCCAATTAGGGATCTTAAGGCTTAAGAGTTCACTTAACTTTGTTTTTGTCTACCGAAATTTCGGCAGCACTTCTATATATATAACATCCCCGAGGCTTAACTCCTCAATACACATCAACAATAACAACCCACACGTCACGTACAACACAAACCACAATTAAATCATTCTAACTTCAATATTCTACTTTACTACACAAGTTGGCAACTTCCATTCAAACTTCACAATTCCAAACTTACGTTCACATTATTGTATTCATACACTCATTCAAGATTATCCAAACATATTCCAATCATATTCCAAACATTGTACGTAAATTCAAGAAGTTCGTTACTTTCCATATTCCTTTCAAAACGTCAACAATTCCGACGAACATACTAACTTGCATTATTTCATTCCGAATTCATTAACAACAACCATAAGTCATATTTAAAGTCTTCATATCATAATTATTGTTACATCTCGCATTTCGCACGCTCTAATATTTTAAATCGTTGCTAAAAATCATGGACAAGGTTATCTTTCGACTTTGTGTTACGACAAATGGTTTATGATTTTATTGAAGGAAACATTAAGGAAAAATTTGGGACCAAAAATGTATTATGGGAGAAAAAATTCAAAAATTTCATGAAATAAGAGTGAGGAATTGGGCAAGGCCAAATGGAAGCTTGGAATATAGACATGTGTGAATTAGATGACATGTTGGTCATCTTTTATTATTTAGAGAAATTTCTAGAAATTTGAAGAAAAGTGGAAAAAAAAAAAAAAAAAAAGAGGATGCTAGGTGGCCGGCCATGTGCATGGCTTGTGCCATATATTTATATATATGTATAAGCAAGACCATACAAGTCATATTTTCCTAGAATTTTCAAGAAACAT
Source organism: Lycium ferocissimum (assembly GCF_029784015.1). Taxonomy (NCBI): domain Eukaryota; kingdom Viridiplantae; phylum Streptophyta; class Magnoliopsida; order Solanales; family Solanaceae; genus Lycium; species Lycium ferocissimum. Next base: position 6,643 of record NW_026717457.1, on the reverse strand, counting down.
GGAAGGAAAAGATGAAGAGGAAAAAACGGCCAAGGAGAAGGGGCTGCCGAACCCGGCCCTGGTTGTAGTCATGGAAAATTCTTTCTTCAAGCTCTCATACTAATTGTAAGGCCCTCGTTAACGTGGAATAATTGTTGGAGTAAGAAAGACACTCCTCCTTACCAAACCTATCCTAGCCGAGTGGGAGAAATCAAGGGGACAAGGTGAGTCCTGATCTTCTTTACGTGTTTTATTGATGTTTATGCATGTTGTGATATATAAAAATGAATGGAGTTCATAAAAATTGTGGAGTAAGTTGTGTGTGTGTGTGGCCGTGTGTTAGAATTGTGTAAGGGTGAAGGACTAACTTATTTTGTATGTTAGTTGTTGTTGTTACGAATTATGTAATGAAGAAATGAATGGAGTGCATGGGAAATATGATGTTGGAGTTTGGCCGTGTAAATCGTTTTCGGTGGAGCTTGTTGAGCTCATATTATGTAATATTTTGGTTGTTAATTGTTGTGGATTATGTGATGAAAATGAAAGTTTGATTATCCAAATGGAAGTCATAATGGTTGTGGGCTGATTTGTAAGATAATGTGATTTTGTTATAGTTTCTTGAAATTGTAAGCATAATGTCATAAAGCATGGGATTGTGGTTATAGTTGATGAATTTGGAAGAAAGAAATGCATTATTGTCGTATTCATTAAGTTGGAAGATTTCGGGTCGCATAGCATAATGTTGAATTGTCTTGAAATATGGCGCGAATTGCCTAGAATGCGTTATGAATTGATTATGGATGTTGTTATTATGATTGTTGGTTTGGTTGTTGTTGATACGGGCCGAGCCATAATTCTCGGGACGGTGTATCTACAGAGGAGATGCTGCCCAAATTTTTGTAGACAGAGTAAGGATGGAAGATTTGAAAGCAAAAGTCTACTATCGACAATTGGTAAACTTGACCATTTGCAAATTCCGGACGAAACGGATTCGAGATCGAACGAGCATAAGACGTCCGAAAGGTATGTGCGAAGCTATCCTCTCCTTCTTTTGGCATGTCCTAGGTATACTAGGCTTGAATTTGAGCTCCCTCGGGGGTATTCTCGTTCATCGAAAGTCGATTCTGAAATTGAGCACTATTCATTCAAAGGCGATTGACCTAGAATCTTTATATTTTGTTGGAAAATGTTCAAACGTCCGTAACTTTGCAGGAATGTGATCGAATTGCCTTGAAACTTCATAGATGACTCCATTAAGTGATACTTTATAGAACCTTCCAAAACCACTCCGAAGGGAGTGTGATATTTTATTATTTCAACCTTTCAAAACCACTCCGAAGGGGGTGTGATATATTATTTTCTAAAGCTTTCTAAACCACCCCGGGGGTGCGATATATTATTTTCTAAGGTTTTTCCAAACCACCCGAAGGGAGTGCGTACAAACCACTCCGGGCGGAGTGTGATATTTTATAAAACTTTTTAAAACCACTCCGATGCGGGGGGTGCGATATTTTATTATTATTATTACTAATATTAATATGCCCGAAGGGGGCTAGGATTAGTATTATGTCGCGAGTGGCATGCCCGACGGGGCCAGGTAGCCGTATGCCGCGAGTGACATGCCCGGCGGGGCTAGGATTATGTCGGGGCCGATGTCCGACGGGGGCCGGATAGACGTATGTTGGACCGCATGCCCGAAGGGGGGCCATCATTTTACGTCGAGACCCGCATGTCCGATGGGGCCGGATAGACGTATCTCGGACCGGCGCACCCGAAGGGGATTAATATTACTATTATTATTATTATTATTATTATTATTATTATTATTATTATTATCATCATTATCATCACGGCCGAGCGCAATGCCCGAAGCGGGCCACCATTATTATTGTTAGGTCGAAGCGCCGTCCGAAGGACTATTTTATTTAAATATCTAATTCATGTCGTGTAACCTAAACTTGCTTTCCGTTGTATTTTCCGATTTACGCTTTAGTAATGCTTTACATACTCAAGACATATTAATCGACCCTCCTTCTTCGGGCCGCGTTTCATGCCACGCAGTACACCCGGATGAAGAGAAGACTTTGCTAGGAGTTGTTCCCGCGAATCGGCGAGCTCCACCTCGGGGCCGGAGTGTTGCCGAGTCAAAAGAGTTCGTGTCATGGTTTTAGCATATGTTAGAGACTTTGCAGACAGTGTCCTGTGGATAGTGCGTCGGGAAGTGCGAATAGATTGTAAATGTTAAAAGAGTTTGTAATTTCAGATAATGATTATTGTTTTGAAAAGTTTTATGTTTTCTTAAAAGTTTTCGAAATGACAGGTTTAAGTAACGCGAACGTTTAAGGGTTCGCCGACTCACGAGGGTCGGCGCCCATCACACCCCAAGAAGGCTCGGGTGTGACAAAAGTGGTATCGCAGCAGTTATCCTAGGGTCGTCACCGCAAAGTCGTGTCCCAAGAGAGTCCGTTTATGGTGTGTTGCGCGCCACATTTATAAACAAGAGGCTACGGGCATCTAGGGATCGTTGACCTTCTTTCATATCTAAGAATTGTCGACCTTGTTTCATATTTAAGATCGTGCGATGTGCCCGATCATAGGGTATGAAGTCCCTTGTACTAACTTTTTATTTCAAATTGAAGGACGACGTCGATAAAAGAAAGCGACCTATGACATCAACCGCTACGAAGTACGATGGTAAACGACGACGACGAGGGGGCATGTTGGATGAGGTAAAAGCATTGAAGTATATCAAGTGTAAGTTGAGAGAATGGAAGCGAAGGTGAACATTAAGAATCAAAAAGGGCAAGACGGTAATTGCGAAAAAGACGTGTTGCGAACACGCCTCGAAATCGTGGAAACCTTGATCGGCTCAGACACGTAATAAAGGTTATGTGTGGAAGTGGACGTGATTATACCGGTATTAGGGGACCGTAACTGTCGAAGTTGCGCGAGGTTAAGCGTGCTCGCAGAGCAATTTCATGAATGTGCACTGGGAGTATGCCAAATTTTCGCAAATATCGATCCAAGAGACAATGAGAAATTAGAATGTACAAGATGGTTGGAGGCTGTAAAAGGAGCCGCCCAAAGACGCGACGTGCGAGATTAGAGAAGAGATGAAGTACGCTATGGCTTTGGAATTAGGATAAGCTTGAACTATGTTGGGAAGCATTTTGCGATTAGTTGATAATAGTTATGTATATACATACGAATGCGTATGATGCCCCGGTCAGGATCGAATTAGTGGACACGTGAGTCCCGGCCGCGAAGACTTGGGCCGGCGTGCGAGGAGCTCTTAAAAAGCGGGGGAAGAAGAGAGAAATGTAAGATGAGATAGAAATAGTTGATACGGTAATGTGTTCGATATGGACGTTTGGGCTACAAATGAGGCTCATTATTGAAGTAAGTTAGCAGGGTAAGGAAAACCGACTAAAGTAGTATGGAGGGAGTTTTGCCCGTACTTTGAATGACACGACGCCGTAAAGTGGACGCGTACGAAGAAAAAGAGTATGACAAGAGAATGGTATTGGTAGCCGAAGAGATAATATGAAGAAGGACAGAAATAGCTATAAAAGGGGAGCTCCCAGAGACGCTTAGACCAGATGACTAAGTTGAACATTCGAGGACGAATGTTCTAAAGGGGGAAGGATGTTACATCTCGCATTTCGCACGGCCGGAATATTTTAAATCGGTTGCGAAAAATCATGGACAAAGTTATCTTTCGACTTTGTGTTACGACAAATGGTTTATGATTTTATTGGAAGGAAACATTAAGGAAAAATTTGGGACCAAAAATGTATTATGGGAGAAAAATTCAAAAAATTTCATGAAATAAGAGTGAGGTGGGCCAAGGCCACGGAAGCTTGGAATATATAGACATGTGTGAATTAGATGACATGTTGGTCATCTTTTATTATTTAGAGAAATTTCTAGAAATTTGAAGAAAAGTGGAAAAAAAAAAAAAAAGAGATGCTAGGTGGTTGCCACGGGCATGGCTTTCATATATATTTATATATATGTATAAGCAAGACCATACAAGTCATATTTTCCTAGAATTTTCAAGAAACATGGAAGGAAAAGATGAAGGGAAAAACGGCAAGAGAAGAAAGTTTTGCCGAACCGATCCCCATGGTTGTAGTCATGGAAAATTCTTTCTTCAAGCTCTCATACTAATTGGAAGGCCCTCGTTAACGTGGAATAATTGTTGGAGTAAGAAAGACACTCCTCCTTACCAAACCTATCCTAGCCGAGCGGGGAGAAATCAAGGACAAGGTGAGTCTTGATCTTCTTTACGTGTTTTATTGATGTTTATGCATGTTGTGGATATATAAAAATGAATGAGTTCATAAAAATTGTGGAGTAAGTTGTGTGTGTGGCCGTGTGTTAGAATTGTGTAAGGGTGAAGGACTAACTTATTTAGTATGTTGGTTGTTGTTGTTATGAATTATGTAATGAAGAAATGAATGGAGTGCATGGAAATATGATGTTGGAGTTTGGCCGTGTAAGGGGTCAAGCGGGAGCTTGTCGAGCTCATATTATGGAATATTTTGTTGTTAATTGTTGTGGATTATGTGATGAAAATGAAAGTTTGATTATCCAAACGGAAGTCATAACGGTTGTGGGCTGATTTGTAAGATAATGTGATTTTGTTATAGTTTTCTTGAAATTGTAAGCATAATGTCATAAAGCATGGGATTGTGGTTATAGTTGATGAATTTGGAAGAAAGAAATGCATTATTATCGTATTCATTAAGTTGAAGATTTCGGGTCGCGTAGCATAATGTTGAATTGTCTTGAAATATGGCGCGAATTGCCTAGAATGCGTTATGAATTGATTATGGATGTTGTTATTATGATTGTTGGTTTGGTTGTCATTGATATGGGCCGAGCCATAATTCTCGGGACGGTGTATCTACAGAGGAGATGAAGCTTGCCCAAATTTTTGTAGACAAGAGAAGATGGAAGATTTGAAAGCAAAAGTCTACTATCGACAATTTGTAAACTTGACCATTTGCAAATTCCGACGAAACGGGATTCGAGATTGAACGAGCATAAGACGTCCGAAAGGTATGCGAAGCTATCCTCTCTTCTTTTGGCATGTCCTAGGTATACTAGGCTTGAATTTGAGCCTCGTTATTCTCTCGTTCATCGAAAGTCGATTCGAAATCGAGCACTATTCATTCAAGGCGATTGACCTAGAATCTTTATATTTTGTTGAAAATGTTCAAACATCCGTAACTTGCAGGAATGTGATCGAATTGCCTTGAAACTTCATAGATGACTCCATTAAGTGATACTTTATAGAACCTTCCAAAACCACTCCGGAGTGTGATATTTTATTATTTCAACCTTTCAAAACCACTCCGGCGGGGTGTGATATATTATTTTCTAAAGCTTTCTTAAACCACCCCGGGGGGGTGCGATATATTATTTTCTAAGGCTTTTCCAAAACCACTCCGAAGGGGGTGCGTACAAAACCCACTCCGAAGGGAGCGTGATATTTTATAAAACTTTTTAAAACCACTCCGGGCGGGGTGCGATATTTTATTATTATTATTACTAATATTAATATGCCCGAAGGGGCTAGGATTAGTATTATGTCGCGAGTGGCATGCCCGACGGGGCCAGCCGCCGTATGCCGCGAGTGACATGCCCGGCGGGCTAGGATTATGTCGGGGCCGCACGTCCGACGGGGCCGTGATAGACGTATGTCGGACCCAAGATGCCCGAAGGCCATCATTTTACGTCGAGACCGGCATGTCCGACGGGGCTGTGGATAGACGTATGCCGGACCCGCGCACCCCGGCGGGGATTAATATTACTATTATTATTATTATTATTATTATTATTATTATCATCATTATCATCGCTCGGGAGCGGCAATGCCCGGCGGGGCCACCATTATTATTGTTAGGGCGAAGCGCCGTCCGAAGGGACTATTTTATTTAAATATCTAATTCATGTCGTGTAACCTAAACTTGCTTTTCGTTGTATTTTTCCGATTTACGCTTTAGTAATGCTTTACATACTCGCACACATATTAAAATCGACCCTCCTTCTTCGGGGGCCGCGTTTCATGCCACGCGGGTACACCTGCATTGGGGTTAAGAAAGACTTCGCTAGGAGTTGTTCCCGCGGAATCGGCGAGCTCCACCTCGGTTCGGAGTGTTCTTAGCGAGTCAAAGAGTTCGTGTCATGGTTTTAGCATATGTTAGAGACTTTGCGACAGAGTGTCACATGGATAGTGCGTCGGGAAGTGCGAATGGGTGTAAATGTTAAAAGAGTTTGTAATTTCGTGATAATGATTATTGTTTTGAAAAGTTTTATGTTTTCTTAAAAGTTTTCGAAAATGACAGTTTTAAACGCGAACGTTTAAGTTCGCTCGAATTCGAAGGAGGGTCGGGTGCCCATCACACCCCGGTAAGGTCGGGGTGTGACAATTATACAAGGATATACGCAATATGCCAAAATCATACATTTTCCCATAATAATCCATAATCATTTCCAACGCTAATTCGATTCGTTAAACATTCATTTACGTCATAAATACCACAACAACGCAACTAGCAAACCAAACAAACTTGAATTCATCCCACTTCCCCTTCCATACAACTCACTTCGCCAAACATGGCCTTCACACACCCCACCATCCCGGCTACTCCCAACA
>NW_026717456.1:0-15290 GCF_029784015.1 Lycium ferocissimum | reverse complement strand
CATATGTGATGTTTGATTTGTGTCGAGACTTTGCAGACAGCGTCGTGGGTGTTGGTCGTCAGTTGTAAGCGGCTCCATCAGCCGATACGTCATATGTGTTGGTTCGGTTTGGCTACAAATTTTATGTAATTTGCAAGCAACGAAAAGGAAAAATATTTCTGAAAGTTGTATTTTGCATTTTAGCTTTATTCGAAAAAAAAAATTATGTGCGTAATAAGAGTCTGTGGGTTCGCTCGGCTCCGGATGTGGGGTCGGGTGCCCATCACACCCTAATAAGGTTAGGATGTGACAGAGCCACACTCTAATAATTCCCATTAGTGATTGGTGCTCGGATAACGTCATTGTGGCAACAACATATCCAAATCGAATTGCATTTATTCCCGTCAAAAGTTAGTTAGTGCGTCTAATCGTTTCAAATTCTTCATTTCGTAACATTTATATTTTGACGATAAATATTCCAAGCTTTCTGACAATACCATCTTTCTTCCCATAAGATAGGTACCATCTACTTTTCCCAATAAACTTACAACATATCACCAAGTTTCACAAATTCTCAATTCTTGTTTCTTATGGTTTTCGCTGCTTCCACGATAAGGTCATATATACGTAATATGTCGTATTTCCTTATGCTTCATGTTCCCTCACTCCTTCCATATACTCATTGTTAACTTACAATCTTACCCGAAGTCATACTAACTTCATCTTAGTAGTGGTTTCGTTTGATGACCTTTTTGTCACACTACCTCTTCTGTCCATAACTATGTATTTTCCATTTGGTCAATTAATTGCGCCCATCTTGAGTGCTCCCTTTGGTACTTTTCTCATTTCTTCGTCCATGTCCATTTCTAATTCGTTAATCACAACTCGATAAACTGTTGCCAGGAGACATTCTTCAGTCACCATCAGAAGGAACTAGAGCCTGGCCAGCACCACAGGGCATCCTAGTACTTGATTCGCTTGATTTACCTTCAGATTTATTCTTGAGTTCTGAATGAACTATTTAGATCACAATTACTTACTCGTATGCTTTACATTCTTTCATCATAGTCACATTTGGTTACCGGTCTCACACCCCGACCTTACTAGGGTGTGATGGGCACCCGACTCTCCTCAGAGTCGAGCGAACCCTTAAACTTTCGCGTTACCAAAACCTGTCATTTCAAAAACTTTCAAAAACATGAAACTTTTCAGAATAGAGATCATTGTCTTTATACAGATTATGAAAAACTTTCAATCCATTCCGTACTTCTTGACGCACTATCCACAGGACGCTGTCTGCAAAGTCTCTAACATATACAAAACACCATGACATAAATACTTTGACTCGGCAACACTCCGGAAGAAAATGGAGCTCGCCAATCCCGCTGGAACATCTTCTAGCAATGCCTTCTACTCATCTGGGTGTACCTGCGTGGCATGAAACGCAGCCCCCAAGAAAGAGGGTCAGTACGAAATATGTACTGAATATGTAAAGCATCACTGAATCATAAATAAGGGAAAGCGTAACAATAAGCCAACTTAGAGAGAACCCGGAGCAACCTGGAACAGCGTTTTGAATCATGCTATGTAGTGCCTCGCACCAATTCCAAAGATACCCAACATGAATACAAGCATACACAAGTCGTAGAATACACAATCTAAATATAATAACACAATGGTCCCTTCGGACGGTCGGTCCGACATACGTCTATCCTGGCCCCTTCGGGCATGCCGGTTCCGAAATAATAATGATGATGGCCCCTTCGGGCATGCCGGTCCAACATACGTCTATCCTGGCCCCTTCGGACATGCTGGTCCCGACATAATAATAATGATGGCCCCTTCGGGCATGCCGCGTCCGGCGTAATAATAATGATGGCCCTTCGGCATGCCACTCGTGACATACGGCTACCCAGCCCCTTCGGGCATGCCACTTGCAACATTAATACTAGCGAGGATGGTATCAACACAACTTAATCCACGAATATCAATACAAGGAAATAATGATTAGTAAAATATCGCACTCCCTTTGGAGTGGTTTTGGAAAATATGAATAATAAAATATCGCACTCCCTTTGGAGTGGTTTTGGAAAATATGAATAATAAAATATCGCACTCCCTTCGGAGTGGTTTTGAAAATCAAACTTTATTATTTCTTTAGTACAACTAGTTTTCTTGAAATCATTAGTAAAACCACAAGCACATCTCAAGTCAATCCGAACTAGCGTAAGGGAGTTAACAACCATATGCACCCCCTTCGGAGTGGTTTTGGAAAATATGAATAGTAACGAAGTAGAAAAATCTCGCACCCCCTTCGGAGTGGTTTTGGAAAATATGAATAGTAAAATATCGCACTCCCTTTGGAGTGGTTTTGGAAAATATGAATAATAAAATATCGCACTCCCTTCGGAGTGGTTTTGAAAATCAAACTTTATTATTTCTTTAGTACAACTAGTTTTCTTGAAATCATTAGTAAAACCACAAGCACATCTCAAGTCAATCCGAACTAGCGTAAGGGAGTTAACAACCATATGCACGCAATTCAATGTTAAGACCCGATAGACACGTATACTTATCGACCCCTGGAGGCTCAGAAACAAGTTTCGAGTCAATCCGACTTAGTATGAGGAAGTTACGAGCATTTGAAGTACAGAACGTTCTACACGTGTTTCAGAAGCCTTTTTTTTTTTTTGAAAAACCGAAGCAATAATCATATTAGGAACACTATTACACAACAAAGTATATTATAGAACCTAATGAGACAGTTAAAACAACTATCGTTTAGTAGTTGGGTCAATAACCAAAAGTTTCCTTTAATTGTCGTACAGAAATAAGTCAAATGGAGCAATACAGAAGGGTCTCGGGAATTGTGGGCCCACTTCAGGTCAAGTCGAGGTGGCGTACATAAATTACAAACATTAAGCCTTGTGAAGTCATCTACGAAAGTTTCAAAGCAATCCGGTTCCATTTGTGAAAACTACGAATGTTTAAACTATTTTTCTATCAAAACATAAAGTAGCTAATTCAATTGCATTGAATGAATAAGGGTCAAATTTAGGCTCAGATTCCTAGGAATAGAGTTTCCCCTGAGGCTTGTATCAGAACCTATTATGTCTAGGACATGCCAAAAGAAAGAAAGGTAAGACTTTACATACCTTTTCCGCTTCTTACGCTACTCCAAATTCAAGTTCCGAATTCCCTAAAAATCTACAATTGGTCACAAATACCAAACATTGGTTATAAGACTTTAGGAACTAAATCTTAAATCAACACTTGTCTTGAGTTCTCAAATAGATTCGCTTGTATTCTGCCGAAATTTCGGCAGCATCTCCCCTGTAAATATACCATCCCCGAGAATACAACTCGGCCAATTTTAACAACAATCCGAGAATGGGACTCGGCCACATTATCAACAACAATGCCAACAATTATTCTAGCAACACTATAATATTCAAAATGATCCAATTAACATACAATACCGCCCGAACCTCTCCAACTTCAATAAAAAACATTGGCAACATATTTTCTTTTATTCTAAATTCATAAACCATATCAACAACCACACATTAACAATACTACTCATGCAATGTAAGAATTCAAGTTAATGTCGCATTAACTTCTTCAATATTCCGATAACGATTACAACTTTATTTTAAGCCATCCAACCTTCATTTTTCTTCATCAAATTCACAACACAACAATCAAACTACCAAATAAAATTAATTCGTCACCTCTACACCACCACTACTACATTCGGCCACCATCCTATATACATCTTCTTCATGAATTTCATCCATTTCTTCATTCTACGACATTTGCAATCATTCATAACATAGAAAGAAGGTTGATTCTTACCTTTTCTCCCTTAGCTTCCTTCTTGGCTAGATTTTGTAAAGTGCAAGAACAAATGTGTTTCTTGCTCCAATGACCTCTTCACCTTGCTAGGGACCTTCCAATAGGTAGAAAATAATTTTTGAACAATTTTTCCTCCAAGGTCCTTGCTCATCACCATGGCCGAATGGCCTTGTTCATTTTCTCCTTCTCCAAGTTTTTTTTTTCATCTTTCTAAAGATGAAGACAATTATGTCTTATTTATCCTTTTCTTTCCACCACTTATCCATATTTATTTTTAAGCCCCTCAAGTATAAGAATATAAGCATATGGCCTTATTCTTTCTCTCCAAACTTCTTGAACCTTCTAAGGATGAGAAAAGATGATGAATTTGTCATCTTTTTTTTTCACCACTTTTCTATATATGTATATATATATATATATATATATATTTAAGCCCTATAAGTAAGAACATGGACACATGGCCATGAGTGGGGCCCACCTTTTTTGTCACATGGCCAAAGTGGCATCTCAAGAATTTTCTTGAGCACTTTGGTCCTTCAAGAACATTCTTGAACACTTTGTGAAATTACCGTTTTGCCCCTAGCTCTTCGCAATATTACCATAAGCCATTTTGCGAATTTCCCTTTTTGCCCTTAACCTTTCTCAATATTTTCATACTAATAATATTCATAGATAATATTCATCAACAACTTGTACATTAAAATAATTTCAGAAAATGGTCTTGCCCCAAACATTCCACCACTACCTCGACACATCCGAACGTACAAACTACGGGCTATAACATCCTCCCCCCCTTTAGAACATTCGTCCTTGAATGTTCAACTGACCTCATGGGGTGTCATAATACTTCGGGAGGGTCCCTATCATAGTTATTCTTTTCTTCATGCCCATTCCTTATCTTTCGCCTTATTTCCTCCATGTATTTTCTTGGTATGCCGACATGTTTCGAACTCGATCCGAGCTAATGAATTTCCTCTTACGGAGCCCAAAAATGTCGCGAGTCCTTTCTAATCTGATATAATATGTTCTCCCCCCCTTTAAGGGGGCCCCTTGTATGCCAACAGTCCGTTTGTGAAGTCTTTGTTTATACCTTACTCAATTGGTGCCTTCCATATCATAGTACCGGTCGCTGGGACACACGTATCCACTGATGCAATCATATATATATAAGGTATCATACGCATTCATATGCATATAAATAATTACTATCAACTAGTCCACAAAATACTTTCAAACATTGTTCAATCCTATTCTAATTCCTGAGCTACGATGCACTTTCTGTCTCTTCGCTAGTACGCTGCCTCGTCTACGTGACCTCCTATGGTCTCCAACCATCCCGTATACTATAGTTTTCCTTAAGTTACTCTAACTTCTCATTTGTCTCTTATGTCGAATATGTAGAATTTCACACTTCCTGTGGGGTCACCCATCCTCCCACCTTAGCACGCTTAATCTCGAAACTTTGACGGGATTCGGTGCCTTAATGCTGATATAATCGTGTCCGCTTCCCCGTATGACCTTTATTACATGATCTGGAACAAGTTGAAGTCTTACGAATTCCGAGACATATTCGTAACACGTCCTTTCCCTTACAATTACTATTTTACCCTTTTCGGTCTTCAATATCACCTTTACAAATTCTTGTCATTCGAAATCCGTACGCAGCATATACCAACAATACCTTACAGAGCATACGACTATATATCACATTCTAGCCGTCCAGAACTTTCTGTTTTAGGTAACAGAACAAATATATCCAGACTTACCCTTGTGACCTTTCCATATCGTCACTTGACTTCTTCCGTCGTGTGTAGGGCTTATATATGGAATTTCATCTCCCTATGACTTGGCTCTATCGCACGATCTATGACAGAAAGAAGGTCAACAATCCCTAGATGCCTCGTAGCCTCCTGTTTATAAATGTGGCGCGCTTCACACCATAAACAGGACTCTACTGGACACGACTTTGCAGACAACCCCTAGGACGACCTGCTCTGATACCACTTTCTCACACCCCGACCTTACTAGGGTGTGATGGGCACCCGACTCTCCTCAGAGTCGAGCGAACCCCTAAACTTTCGCGTTACCAAAACCTGTCATTTACAAAACTTTCAAAAACATGAAACTTTTCAGAATAGAGATCATTGTCTTTATACAGATTATGAAAAACTTTCAATCCATTCCGTACTTCTTGACGCACTATCCACGGACGTCTGCCATAAAGTCTCTAACATATACAAAACACCATGACATAAATACTTTGACTCGGCAACACTCCGGAAGAAAATGGAGCTCGCCAATCCCACATTTGGAACATCTTCTAGCAATGCCTTCTACTCATCGGGTGTACCTGCGTTGCATGAAACGCGCCCCCGAAAGAGGTCGATCGAAATATGTCTTGAATATGTAAAGCATGTCTGAATCATAAATAAGGGAAAGCGTAACAATAAGCCAACTTAGAGAGAACCCGGAGCAACCTGGAACAGCGTTTTGAATCATGCCATGTAGTGCCTCGCACCAACTCCAGCATACCCAACATGAATACAGCATACACAAGTCCTAGAATACACAATCTAAATATAATAACACAATGGTCCCTTCGGACGGTCGGTCGACATACGTCTATACTGGCCCCGCCGGGCATGCGGTTAGAAATAATAATGATGATGGCCCCTTCGGGCATGCCGGTCCAACATACGTCTATCCTGGCCCCTTCGGACATGCTGGTCCCGACATAATAATAATGATGGCCCCTTCGGGCATGCCGCGTCCGGCGTAATAATAATGATGGCCCCTTCGGGCATGCCACTCGTGACATACGGCTACCCTGGCCCCTTCGGGCATGCCACTTGCGACATTAATACTAGCGAGGATGGTATCAACACAACTTAATCCACGAATATCAATACAAGGAAATAATGCTATGGAGTGTAAACATAAATTGTCATTGTAACGAAGTAGAAAAATCTCGCACCCCCTTTGGAGTGGTTTTGGAAAATATGAATAGTAAAATATCGCACTCCCTTCGGAGTGGTTTTGGAAAATATGAATAATAAAATATCGCACTCCCTTCGGAGTGGTTTTGAAAATCAAACTTTATTATTTCTTTAGTACAACTAGTTTTCTTGAAATCATTAGTAAAACCACAAGCACATCTCAAGTCAATCCGAACTAGCGTAAGGGAGTTAACAACCATATGCACGCAATTCAATGTTAAGACCCGATAGACACGTATACTTATCGACCCCTGGAGGCTCAGAAACAAGTTTCGAGTCAATCCGACTTAGTATGAGGAAGTTACGAGCATTTGAAGTACAAAACGTTCTACACGTGTTTCAGAAGCCATTTTTTTTTTTGAAAAACCGAAGCAATAATCATATTAGGAACACTATTACACAACAAAGTATATTATAGAACCTAATGAGAGTTAAAACAACTATCGTTTAGTAGTTGGGTCAATAACCAAAAAGTTTCCTTTAATTGTCGTACGGAAATAAGTCAAATGGAGCAATACGAAGGGTCTCGGGAATTGTGGGCCAACGAGGTCAAGTCGAGGTGGCGTACATAAATTACAAACATTAAGCCTTGTGAAGTCATCTACGAAAGTTTCAAAGCAATCCGGTTCCATTTGTGAAAACTACGGATGTTTAAACTATTTTTCTATCAAAACATAAAGTAGCTAATTCAATTGCATTGAATGAATAAGGGTCAAATTTAGGCTCAGATTTCTAGGAATAGAGTTTCCCCTGAGGCTTGTATCAGAACCTATTATATCTAGGACATGCCAAAGAAAGAAAGGTAAGACTTTACATACCTTTTCCGCTTCTTACGCTACTCCAAATTCAAGTTCCGAATTCCCCAAAAATCTACAATTGGTCACAAATACCAAACATTGGTTATAAGACTTTAGGAACTAAATCTTAAATCAACACTTGTCTTGACTTCTCAAATAGATTCACTTGTATTACGCGAAATTTCAAAGATCTCCTAAATATACCATCCCGAGAATACAACTCGGCCAATTTTTTAACAACAATCCGAGAATGGGACTCGGCCACATTATCAACAACAATGCCAACAATTATTCTAGCAACACTATAATATTCAAAATGATCCAATTAACATACAATACCGCTTGAACCTCTCCAACTTCAATAAAAACATTGGCAACATATTTTCTTTTATTCTAAATTCATAAACCATATCAACAACCACACATTAACAATACTACTCATGCAATGTAAGAATTCAAGTTAATGTCGCATTAACTTCTTCAATATTTCGATAACGATTACAACTTTATTTTAAGCCATCCAACCTTCATTTTTCTTCATCAAATTCACAACACAACAATCAAACTACCAAATAAAATTAATTCGTCACCTCTACACCACCACTACTACATTCGGCCACCATCCTATATACATCTTCTTCATGAATTTCATCCATTTCTTCATTCTACGACATTTGCAATCATTCATAACATAGAAAGAAGGTTGATTCTTACCTTTTCTCCCTTAGCTTCCTTCTTGGCTAGATTTTGTAAAGTGCAAGAACAAATGTGTTTCTTGCTCCAATGACCTCTTCACCTTGCTAGGGACCTTCCAATAGGTAGAAAATAATTTTTGAACAATTTTTCCTCCAAGGTCCTTGCTCCATCACCATGGCCGAATGGCCTTGTTCATTTTCTCCTTCTCCAAGTTTTTTTTTTTCATCTTTCTAAAGATGAAGACAATTATGTCTTATTTATCCTTTTCTTTCCACCACTTATCCATATTTATTTTTAAGCCCCTCAAGTATAAGAATATAAGCACATGGCCTTATTCTTTCTCTCAAACTTCTTGAACCTTCTAAGGATGAGAAAAGATGATGAATTTGTCATCTTTTTTTTTTCACCACTTTTCTATATATATATATATATATATATATATATATATATATATTTAAGCCCTATAAGTAAGAACATGGACACATGGCCATGAGTGAGGCCCACCTTTTTTGTCACATGGCCAAAGTGGCATCTCAAAAATTTTCTTGAACACTTTGGTCCTTCAAGAACATTCTTGAACACTTTGTGAAATTACCGTTTTGCCCTAGCTCTTCGCAATATTACCATAAGCCATTTTGCGAATTTCCTTTTGCCTTTAACCTTTCTCAATATTTTCATACTAATAATATTCATAGATAATATTCATCAACAACTTGTACATTAAAATAATTTCAGAAAATGGTCTTGCCCCGAACATTCCACGACTACCTCGACACATCCGAACGTACAAACTACGGGCTATAACATCCGGGCTTCATTGCCCGTCAGTTTGGGCCTCCTGCTGAAGCACAATATGGGTGGAACATATTTTAGCCTGTTTAGACGAATTGCAAATTTGTCGCTTATATATGCTTCCTCAAAGCAAGATTTTTCCCAAATAAAAATAATGCCCTTCACAGATGGCGTGGGAGATGTTCCTTAAAACTTAGTCCAACATAACATATTACTCTTCCTTTCCTTATTCTCCTTATTATTATTCCCGTCAACAAATAATCTTAATTCCACGCTTTTCCCTACAGAACGTGGTAAGTCTCTTTCATACATTCAGTAGCTCACTTTTATGTTCACACTCTACCCGTGTATTCTAGTCACATAAATCGTATCCTGTTTTTGGCCACGTCGTCATTAGGCTTTTCTTATCTTCGTGGCCATCCTTATTAAGATTTCTAACCATTCCGCACATTCTAATTTCCTTCTGGCTATCCTAATTTCCCATTCATTTCATACACCTACATTTGTGAAACCATGCACTTCCCAAGGGGTCACCCATCCTAAAATTGTTACGAGGTCCTAGAACGCTTAACCTTGAAACTCGGATGAAATACAATGCTCTAAGGCCGGTATAATCATGTCCGCTCTATCATATGACCTTTATTACATTATTCGAGAGAAAATTGAGGTCCTACGATTTCGAGACTTTTCCATAACATGTCCCTCTTTCCATAATTCTTTGTTTTACCCTTCTTATTCCACAATATTCAACTTTCGTTCTAAACTCCGGATTCTGATAATAACGGATATACCTTCGTCATTATCCTTTGGTAGGTACTTGTGTATTGTCTGTTTAGATCTCCACGCACCATTCCCACATAGTAATTTTCCGCAAAATCGATTGTCGATTGTCTCTAAATCCGCTACCGGACTTTCTTGCTACTAAGCATCAAATGTCATTCGTCTCGATCTTTAGGGACTGTTAACCGTCTTTCCTATAATCATTTTTCATGCCATACCCCAATCCATAACTCTTCTGAACAGCGCATCTCATTTATTATCTACTTACAATATTTTCTTTCCCCCCTTTATTTTGACATATTTGACGAAATATCCTAATTAGCAACTTCAGCAGAATCTCTTTTAACATTCTTGCTATTCAACCCCTGTACATAGCAAATACCGCGATACCTCCGAGGAACACATAGTTATGTGACACATTCCCGCCATTCAAAACTTCCAATTTCGGATAGCGGAACAAATATATCAAGATTTCACTTCTGTAGCTTTCATGTCATTGCTTACTCTCCTCCATCATATGTAAAGCCCACATATAGGAATTTCATTTTCCTATGACTTGGCTCTATCGCACGATCTAAGACGAAAGAAGGTCAACAATCCCTAAATGCCCGTAGCCTCTGTTTATAGATGTGGCGCGCTTCACACCATAAACGGGGACTCTACGGACACGACTTTGCAGACAACCCCTAGGACGGACCGCTCTGATACCACTTTGTCACACCCTGATTTTGCTAGGGTGTGATGGGCACTCGACCCCACATTCGGAGCCGAGCAAACCCACTGACTCTTATTACATACATAAACTTCGGACTCTTAATCAGACAAAAATGACAAGTACAGCAAATATTTTAGAAATATCCTTTGTATTTTACAAATCGACAGAACATGCAATCATATGGAATTTATGGCACAAGACAGAATGACATGACGGCCGGTGGGGCCGCCTACAAAACTGACATCCAGAACCCACAACTCTGTCTGCAAAGTCTCTAACAGATAACCAGAACATATAGCATACACACTTTGACTCGGCAGCACTCCGGGAGCAAAAGGAGCTTGCCAATGCCGCTGGAACGTCTTCTATAATGTCTTCTAGTCATCTGGGTGTACTGCGCGGCATGAAAACGCGCCCCGAAGAACGGCGGGGGGTCGGTACGGAATATGTGCGAGTATGTAAAGCATAAAATGCGATAACGGAATCATGGCGAACGCCGAAGAGGATACGTAACATAAATGTAATAACCGGAGTGTCGAGAATGCTTACTCATAAAACATAAGCAAATGCATAAAAAAACATGCCATAGCCGGTTCCCATCGGGAGACTGCAAACGGTAGGTCGCCCCCCCGACACTGGCGCCACAACATATCATATCAGATCAGAAATGTGCACATATCATAACATATCAGATGGCCATATCATATCATATCATATCATATCAGAGTGTGTACATGGCACATCATACACCACAACCCATGTACATATATACCTGCCCCCTCACACCGAGGCACGGCGAACAATGCAGTGGAATACGCGTGATAACATATCCTGGCCCGGGCTCAGTGAAGGAAACATTGAGGCATCCACGAGTGGAGTAGTGAGAAACTTATGCATCATAAAATATTTACAAGGACTCGTGGAATAATCCGAGCGAGGTCATTTAGGAAAGAAATCGGACGATAGTCATAGCACGTACCTTTCGGATGCCGCGGGGGATTATATCAAATTAAAACGGGATTATTTGTGCATGTCAAAATACGAGAACATTTCTGAACTCGATAGCATAATTCGATGACAAATCATATAAAAGAAATTGAGCGATAATCATAGTATATGTCTTTCGGATAACGCGATGGTTCATGTCATAGTATTCTTTTACGAAATCGTTGCATATTTCGACGTATGTATAAGACTCATTAAAATAATTAAAACAATTGTCGCTTAGTAGTTAGAAGAGTAATTAAGAGTTCCCTTTGGTTTCTGTTCAAAAATAAGCCAATCGGAACAATAAAGAAAAATTCAGGAATAGTGGGCCCACCTCGGATCAAATGAGGTGGCGAACATAAATCATGTATTTTAAACTTCATGACGTCACTTATGAGGGTTTTAAGGTAATAGGGTTTCATTTACACAAATTCTAGAGGTTTAGTCAACTTTTCTAAGTATTTACTGACATAATTAGTTCAATTTCGAATTAAAGGGGCGATTTTGGACGTAGATTCCGAAGAGTAGAGTTGTCCCCGAGGTCCAAATTCAAACCTAGTATATCTAGGACATGCCAAGAGAAGAATAGGAGAGCTTTACATACCTTATTCGCCTTTTATGCTTGTCCAAACTCAAATCCCAAATCCTTCAAAATCTACAAATGGTCACATGAATTACCAAGTATGAATTATAAGCCTTTAGGAATTGAATCTTAAAGTAACGCTTGTCTCTAAATTTCGGCAAAGATTTTCCTTTGTAAATCGCCATCCCGAGAATTAGCTCGGCCCAATATCAATCAACCACAACCCAATAATCCAACAACATCAATAAGCAACTAGAATGCATTCTAACATAAAAATCTTCATTTCTATATAAGGCGACAACTTCCGTTCCAACTTCACAATTCCAAACTAATATCAACATTTCCATATTCATTTACTAATCAAAATCATTCTAACACAATCCGGAGGTATTCCATATCATCCTACAAACTATTTGCAAAGCATACAAAAATCTCACCGAAATCATAATCCATTCAAAGTCTCTATTTTTTGACATAAATGTTCATAACATATTTTCGTCTCCCAAATTCATCAACAACAACAATCTACACCCCAAACAACTTCATTATCTTAATATCATAAAATCATATTAATATGACATAATTTCTCTACATTCCATTTTCATGCCAACTTCACCCATATAATCTTCATTTGCATTGTAAAGATCACAACAACACAACTAACATGTTAAACAAAATAAATCCATCATTATTTCACCATAACATAGCCCACGGCCAACATGGCAATTTTTCCAACTTCTTCCAATTTTTATTCAACTTCCATTTCCAATACAAATTCCACAATAACCACATCTAGAATACAACATAAAATTCAATTCGTCTCAACCATACAACATAGCTCATACACGACCACATGCATGCATTCACATTCACCATGCAACTTCCATATTCTCATAATTTCTACTCATTTCTACATTTCACAACATAAACCAAATCTTCACAACCCATAAAAGAGAATGAAATCATACCTTTTCTTCCAAAGTTCTTCACTTGGCCAAGGTATCAAATTGATGAAACAAGTGCTCTTCCTTCCGAAATAATTACACCACGTTGTAGAGGAGCCTTGAATTAGTAGGAATACAACAAGAAATTAATTTTTGGGAACAAAATTTCATGGGGTTGGTTCCCCTTGGTCTTGGCCGAATAGGCCATTTTTTTTTCTCCATCTTCTTTGCTTTCTTTCTCTTCTCCTACTTTCTTGAACTTTCCAAATAAGCATGGATGAATTCTTTTCATCCATGTGCTATTTTTATTAAGGGGTCATGTGCATGGCACACACCCATGTGCATGGCACATGCCCCTTATTTTTTTTTCTTTCTTTCTTTCTTTCTTTCTTTCTTTTTTTTCATGAACAAATAGTTTGCCAATTCCAATTTTGCCCTTGGCCTTTCATACTATTTCCTCGAGCCACTTTGTGAATTTCCCATTTTACCCCTAGCCTTTCCTCATATTTCCACATCCAAAATTTTCACAAAGTCAAATTATAATCTTGTCCTTAACTTGTCACAATTATCTCAAATTATCCGAACGCGAAAAATACGGGGTATAACAAAAGCATTCTGACATCGGCAGTACTCCGGAGGAAATGGAGCTCGCCCATCCAGCCGGAACATCTTCTGCTAACATCACCTACTCATCCGCGGGTACCACTGCGACATGAAACGCCTTCGAAGAAAGGGGGTCGAGACGGAATATGTACCGAGTATGCAGCGTAAAATACGTAAAGCGAAATCATAACCGAAGTCGGGGTTAAAGTGAGCATAATAACCCGAATACCAAAGTACTTACATCCGACATACAAATCATACATAAGGGGTTCGGAAGGCAAATAGGATAATCGAATGTCAAAATGCTTCGCTTTTTGAAAAAACATTTACGCCTCGTATATACGGAAAATCAAACATATCATATGAGCCGACATTAACCGAATGCCGAGGAACGTACGACTACCGATCCATAAATAGTATAATAATGCCGAGGAACGTACGGCCCGATCCATATATAACATAATAATGCCGAGGAACGTACGGCCCGATCCATATATAACATAATAATCATATATAACATCATATCATCGTATATCATATCATATCATCAAATCATCGCATACCATATCACATAACACATACGGTCCACAATGGGACCCGACGGACAGAACATGGTCGCCCGCCTCGTCTTGCGCCTATAACACATCATACGCCGAAGATTTCATGTCTCCGAAACCCGACATACCGCGGTCAATGTCGCGGCCAGCGATCGGAAGTGTCCGGCGGCAATATCCATATCACATACCGTGGCCAAAAGTCCGGCAGTGGCCTATCGCATATCACATCATACTTCGGAATCACATCATGCTGATTGTCAGCGCACAATAATAACCGGCCGGGACTCGGCGAAAGAGGTAATAACGAGAATAACGACGAATCGTCAGGAAATCATATGCAATGCCAAACATTCACAAAGACTCGATAGAGTAATCAAACAGCATCGTTATGTATAAGCCAAAACGATGGTCAAATCGACTTTCTTCCGAATATCACTTGAAACATACCAAACCGAACTTCAAAACCCGCAGTTACGTATCTAATCATAAGTATACGAATCATTATTTCGGACTCAACGATTAAATATATAATCATACTCGGGGGTCGGAAAGGTAGTCATATTAAATTCTTTCAAAAGCCATCGAATTATAATAAGAAGATCGCGGGACCCACGGACGAGCGTCACCTAATCACGGGACTCGCCCTACGAAAAATCATAGTCATCGTATGTTATCGAATCATTATTACAAACTCAAAGATAAGTAACCTGATCGTACTTGAAATCGGAATAATAGTCATATCATATCCTTTCAAAAATCGTCGAAGTACATAAGAAAAGTCGCGGGGCCCACGGAGGGGTCTCGACTCCGTCGGGCCCGCCCATAAAAATTTAAGTCATCATACGTCACGGAATCATTTTGGAGCATATGGAAGCGATCCGGTTCTCGTACGTGAAAGTTACGGACTTTCGTAGTTTTCGGAATCATTTAGGAACAAAACTCTTTTTAAAAACCAAACTTTTATGCAACTTTTGAAACTTAGTCATACAAAAGATGTATAAACCAT
>NW_026717455.1:0-41092 GCF_029784015.1 Lycium ferocissimum | reverse complement strand
TTTTCAATACGTGCGTATGTTATGTTTTGTGGGCCCAGTATGGTTATGAGTATTACGATAGTCAGCGGGTTCGCTCGGCCCTAGGTAAGGGTCGGGTGCCCATCATACCCTATCGGAAATTAGGGTGTGACAATAGTACAGGGCAAAAGGAAAACCCATGGCATGGAACGACGAATCATATGAATATCAAATAATGCGATTATCGAGGAAGCAGAACGGAAGATAAGGAACGAATGTGAAGGAAGGGTGTGATTACTAAAGGATAAATGGCTACATTAACCACATCATTCGAGGACCGGCTATCAGATAAGATTTTGTACTATGTGATAGAGAGTTCTCATCGCCTCGTGATTCCATGAAGATCTCGTACGAGGCTAATCGAGTTATAGATTGTAAGGAAAAGACATGGATATGGTATAAGTACAGCCCCTTAAAGGGGGGAGAACGTATTATGTTAGACTTAAAACGGCATTACAATATCTTTAGGTGTTAAGAAAGGAAATCTATTGACTGGAGGCCGAGCTTAAATGTATTTACATACCAAGGGAATAAAGGGAAAGAATGAAAGACGCCTTAAGGAACTGCTTCTCGCCAATACGAATTGTGATATGTTTATGTCATGATTTAATCCCCCTATCGGGTAAACGGATGTTGTACCTAAATACGCAGTAATATGTTTTAAAGAATAGTAATAAAGGCAAGGAAATGGCTGCGAGCTAGGTCCCTAAAGAGTAATGGAGAGAGTTATCAGACTCAACGAATATTTCGGGTAATAACGATTATCGTAATAGGAATACCAGTGCTTGGTAGTTTGGAAATCTTTGAAGAAAAGAAAGAGGTTTGTTAGATACTAGAGAATAGTCCGTGGACCACTAATCACATGAAACCCGAGGAGATACGCCATGAAATTATGTGGATTATCGGTATGAAGTGGTGTTTGATCATATTTGTAAAGAATCTGCACGAGAGAAATTACTCCACTCATGATCTGGAATTAGTCACGGTGGTTTATGTTTTTGAAAATATGGCGGCATTATTTATATGGAGTCCACGCTGATAATTGTACAGACTATCAGAGTCTCCAGCATATTTTAAGCAAAAAGAAGCTGAATTTGCGGTAAGGAAGATGGTTTGAATTATTGAGAGATCATGACGTTGATATTCTGTACCACCCTGGAGAGGCCAGTGTTGTGGCAAACGCACTTAGTCGCAAATCTATGGGCGGTTTGACTGGTGCGCGTCCAGAAAGAAGGAATTGGTTCGTGAAATTCATCAGTTAGCTAACCTTAGAGCCCGTTTGAATGACTCTAGAAATATTAGGGGTTTCTGTTCGAGGAGTTGTTGAATCATCGATTATGGAAAAGGTAAAATAGCGTCAGTTCAAGGATGCCATTCCAATACGGTGCAGAGTTCGTTGGCCAATATCCAAACTGCCATGTCCAAAATCGAGCATCAAAAGCTCGGCGGACTGCTACAGGAAACGAAAATTTTAGTTTGGAAATGAGAAACGATTAACATGGATTTTATTATAGGTCTACCGCGCACTCCGCGCAGGTATGATTTTAATTGGATTATTGTCAAAGATTGACGAAATTAGCCCATTTCCTTCCGGATAGAACTACTTATTCGGCTGAGGATTATACCAGATGGTATATTAAAGAGATAATAAGACTTCACGGGATTCCTGTATCTATTATTACTGATAGAGGTGCTCAGCTTACGACTAACTTCTGGGGATCGCCCCAGGAAGGACTGAGAACTCAGGTGAGTATAGCACAGTATGTTATCCTCGGTCCGACGGACAGGCCGAGCGTACTATTTAGACACTGAAAAGATATGCCACGGGTCTATGTTATTGACTTCAAGGATAGTGGAGGTGATCATTTACCGTTAACTGAATTTGCCTATAATAATAATAGTTATCGTCCCAACATTCAGATGACACCATACGAATACGAGACCTTATATGATAGAAAAATGCAGATCTCCGATTGGTTGGTTCGATATGGGTGAAACAAAGTTGATCGGACCAGGTATGGTTCGGCAACGATTAGTAAGATAAAAGCTCACTCGGGGATGGTTGTTGACTGCTCAGAGTCGACAGGAATCATATACAGATAAACAACGCCAACCGTCAGAATTCCAGATTGATGACTGGCTATTTCTGAAGGTGTCACTTATGAAGTGTATGATGGGATTCGGTAAAAAGAGTGGACTCAGTCCGCGGTATATCGGACCGTATCAGATTATTTGGAAGGTAGGCGAGGTCGCCTATGGGCTAGACTTACCATCTGATCCGGAGGCAGTACATTCGGTATTCCGTGTATCCACGTTCAGAAAATGTGTTGGTGATCCTCCTGGAATATTTTCCAGTAGATGACATTTAGATGACGGAGGAATTGTCTTATGAGAAGCAACCTGTAGCCATTCTGAATTGTCAGGTGAGGAGGTTGCATACCCGGGAACATACCCTCTGTTAAGGTCTTATGGCGAAACAATAATAGAGAAGAAACGACCTGGGAAGCAAAGGACGAAATGAAGAGGAGGTATCCTCGCTTGTTCCCTATATTTACAGGTAATCTGAATTTCTAAATCTGTCATATTGATTGACAAAAGATTTATGTGTGCTACTCATACAGAGAAACTCCCCCGCCATGTTTGTGAGACCCTATAAGGCTAATTTAACATTCGAGGACGAATGTTCTAAAGGGGGGGAGAATGTTATATCCCGTATTTTCACATATTCGGAAATTTTGGAATAATTGTGACTTATAAGGAATAAGGCCATATTTTGATTCTATTTGATACATGTTGTTGCTTATGAGAAGTGTGGACGCGGAAGCGTCGGGGAAGGCTAAGGGCGAAATTGGAATTTTGGAAATTAGTTTCGGGAATTACAAAACAAGAATGATAACCAATTGGGCTTAAAAAGATGAAGAGAAAATTAAAGCCCAAAAGAGAGGGGTGGCCGGCCATCTTATGGCCAAGCCCACAAGTTAATAAATTTTCCATGTGCCAAATTAATATAAGGATCATCATCCTTAGAAACTTCAAGAAAAATAAGACAAGGAGAAAAACAAAAGCAAGAAGAGCAAAAATGAAGGCCATTCGGCCATAGCTCCAATTTTTGCCCCTTTGAAATCTTCTCCCAAAAATTATTTTCTTGTGGTATTTCCACTAATTCAAGGGTCCTTTACAACTTGGTGTAATTATTTTGGAAGATGGGGAGCTTGTTTCATCAATTTAACACCTTAGCCAAGTGAAGAAGTTTGGAGAGAAAGGTAAGAATTAATTCCTTTTTATCATGTTATGAAGGTTTGTTTATGTTGTAGTATGTAGAAATGAGTAGAATCTATGGAAATATGGAAGTTTGCAAAATGGGTGTGCATGTGTGCATGTGGCCGTGTGTGTGCATTGTTGTGTAGTTAAGATGAGTTGAATTTTATGTATTATTCTAGTTATGGTTATGGTGGAATTCACATTGGAGATGAAAGTTGGATGAATTTGATTGGGGTTGGAAATATGGAATGTAGCCGTGTGGTGTAGGGAGGTAGAATGGAAATGGATTAATTTTGTTTAGTATGTTAATTGTGTTGTTGTGATCCTTATAATGTAAAGGAAGGCTAGATGGTTTAATTTGGCATTGAAGTTGATTGTAGAAGATTATGTTATTTTAGAATGACTTTATGATATTATGGAAATGAAGTTGTCAAAGTGTGGATTATTGTTGTTGGTTATGAATTTGTAAGTAGAAAATGTGTTGTGATGGTTTTGTTGCATATGTAGGAATTTTGAGTGGAATATGGAATTGATGGAATTGTTGAATATTGGATATATGGCTTGGAATATTCTTGGCTTTGTGTTTGAATGATCTTAAATTAGTATATGAACATGAAAATATTAATATAGATTTGAAAATACAAGTTGGATTGGAAGTTGTTGCATTATTTGGAAAAGAAAACTATTTATGTTAGAATGCGTTTCTAGTCGATTGCTGATGTTGTTGGTGTTGTTGTTGGTATGGTTGCTGCTAATTTGGCCGAGTTTAAATCTCGGGGATGTTGAATTTATAGGGGAAATGCTGCCGAAATTTCGGTAGACAAATATGGATTTAAGTTTGAATGCATAAAAGCTTGAAACTTATATTTGGCAACTATGACCAATTGTAGATTTTGAAGCAAACGGGATTTGAGTTTGGGCGGCGTAAGAAGTGAAAAGGTATGTAAAGCTATCCCTTTCCTTCTTTTGGCATGTCCTAGACATACTAGGTTGAGATTTGAGCCTCGGGGGCAATTATGTTCATCGAAATCCGAGTCTGATTTTAGGTACTATTCATTCAATGTAATTGAATTATAACTCTTATGTTTTGTTGGAAAACTATCCGAACATCCATAATTTGCACAAATGTGATAGAATCGTTTTGAAATTTACATGGATGACTCCATAGAGTCTAATGTTCGTAATTTGTGTCCGCCACCTCGACTTGACCCGAGGTGGGCCCACTAGTCCCGAGACTTCCTTCGTTTGTCTTACTTGATCCACCTTTGTATGGTATAAAGAGGGGACCTTTGCCTACGCATTTAAGGCTCCGTTTGATTTGTTCTATAAGTTATTTGAAAGCTCCTAAATGTAAACGACACTAAATCTTCAAAAAATGGCTTATGAAGTATTTTTCGAAAGTTTGGTAAATTTAAAGGCTCATACTTGTGTATACTATTCTGACAGACTCGATACTTACTTTGAACCTTCTGACTTCAATATGTATAAGTATATGTATATGTGTATTTAATCGTCGAGTCTTGGAATTAAATTGTGTATATGCATATGGTTTCCGCACTACTCTGCTCGTGCCTATTACTATGATATCGTTCGCCGATTCCCGGGCCGGTTTGTGATCGTGCGCACTATGATAAATTCGGCAGTATGTGTTACGTTCCCGAGACCTCGCCATAGGGCCGGGTTCCGTTTATGGAGTTATCTTTGATGATATGGCTTATGATATGTTTGATGATATGATATGTTGTGTTCGGGGTGTACGGAGATTTGAAACCTTCTGGAGTATGTTGTGTGTGGCACCAGCGTCGGAGTGGTGACCACGTTCCTGAGCCTTATGCATGATCTCTATTTGCATTATGTACATATGTCTTCAGTACAGGTTTGGTATATATTGATCCGGTATTCTCTCTCTGTACCTTTCACTTCAGTTATGGTTTGGATTTCTATACTTTATGCTTTACATACTCAGTACATCTTTCGTACTGACCCCCTTTCTTCGGGGGCTGCGTTTCATGCCCGCAGGTACAGAGGTTCGTGATCTGCCGGTGTAGGCCACACATTCTGCTATCGCAGAGTGCTCCTTTTGATCCGGAGCCCATATATTGGTACACATCTTTTGTGATGTATATGTTTTTGTATATTTGATTATTTGGGGTACGGCGGGGCCACCGTCCCGTCATATGTTTCTCGTTTCGATTTGTAGAGGCACGTAGTCATATATGTGGGTCATGGGTCATGTGTGTGTTCGTTTGTTTACAATGAATATGTGTCTTACGACGGTCCCGTTTGCTGCTATGGCCAAAACGGCCCATTTGTCCGTATACGTGCATGTATCTGGCGATGTATATTCCGCCAATCTATCAGATTTGGATGCGGCCTAAATGGCCCGTACTTTTGTATATGTGTGTATATCTGTTCGGCGATGTGTATTCCGCCGCCCCTTCTGACTATGATATGATAATTTTTGCACGCGCGACCGCTTAAGATAATATTTGCTTTTAATCTGTTTGAGATAATTAATATGAAAGTTTGAGTTAGATAAAATATGACGAGTTAATATGTACGTCTGTTTGGGGTGTCCAAGTAGGACATCGGTCGCGATGTGCATTTCCTAATGTTTTCCCGGAAAATCTTCTTGGATTGCCCCAAGAAAGGGATGTTGAATTTCCTATAGAGGTTATTCCTGGTACTACTCTTATTTCTATAACTCCTTATCGAATGGCTCCATCAGAATTGAAGGAGTTGAAAATTCAATTGCAAGAACTTCTTGAGAAAGGTTTTATTCGCCCAAATGTTTCTCCTGGGGAGCTCCTGTTTTATTTGTGAAAAATAAAAATGGCACTCTTAGGCTTTGTATTGATTAACGACAATTGAACAAGGTAACAATTAAGAATAGATACCCACTGCCTAGGATTGATGACTTATTTGATCAGCTAAAGGGTGCGAGGGTTTTCTCAAAAATTGACTTGAGGTCTGGGTATTACCAACTACGGGAAATGAAAAAGATGTTCCTAAAATTGCCTTCAGGACTCGCTATGGGCATTATGAATTTTTAATGATGCCATTCGGGTTGAAAATTGCTCCTGCGGCATTTATGGATGTGATGAATCGTGCGTTCAAGCCTTATCTTGACCAGTTTGTGGTGGTCTTTATAGATGATAATTTAATATATTTAATGAATAATAAAGATCATGAAAAGCATCTTCGGATCGTTTTGCAAATTTTTGAAGAGAAATAGCTCTATGCTAAGCTTTCCAAATGTGAATTTTGGCTTGGTGAAGTGGCTTTTCTGGGACATGTTGTGTCAGGTGAAGGTGTGAAGGTGGATCTTAGTAAGATTCAAGCTATTGTTGAATGGAAACCACCTAAAAGTCCAACTGAAGTAAGAAGTTTCATGGGCTTAGCGGGATACTATAGAAGGTTTGTCAAAGGCTTCTCCATTATAGCCTCTCCTTTGACTAAACTTTTGAGGAAGGATGTCAAGTTCGCATGGGATGACAAATGCTAAGAGAGATTTGAAAAGCTCAAATCCTTATTGACACAAGCTCCTATACTTACTCTACCAACTGAAGGGAAAGAGTATGTGATATATACTGATGCTTCTCATCATGGTTTGGGTTGTGTCCTGATGCAAGAAGGGAAAGTGGTTGCGTATGCCTCTCAAAAATTGAAACCACATGAGTTGAGTTATCTTAGTCATGACCTTGAGCTAGCTTCCATAGTGTTTGCTTTGAAAATTTGGAGGCATTACTTATATGGAGAAAAATATCACATATTTACTGATCATAAGAGTTTGAAGTACTTGGGTACACAGAAAGAGTTGAATTTGAGACAACGTAGATGGATTGAACTCATTAAAGATTATGACTGTATCATTGAATGTCATCCAAGTAAAGCCAATGTGGTTGCAGATGCTCTAAGTGGAAAATCCTTGTCTTGCATTTAATTCTGATGGCTCTATTGCTGCTAGTTTGCAAGTCAACCAGTTCTACTTGAACAGGTGAAAGAAGCATAGAAGTTACATGAGAAGCTTGTGAAATTGATCAAAGAAGTTCAAACTGGAGGAAAGCTTGATTTTAAATTAAGGGAGGATGGTGTTCTATTTTATCGAAATAGGTAATATGTTCCTAAAGATGACAACTTGAGGAAAGAAATTTTGAATGAAGCACATACTTCACCATATGCAATGCATCCTGGAGGTACTAAAATGTACCAAACCATCAAAGAACACTACTGGTGGAATGGTATGAAGAAGGACATTGCAGAATTTATTTCTAAATGATTAGTTTTTCAACAAATAAAGGCCGAGCATCAAGTCCCAACTGGTTTGTTACAACCCTTATCGATACCTGAGTGGAAATAGGAAAGAATAACGATGGACCTTGTTTCTGGGCTTCCACGCACTCAAAGAAATCATGGTGCAATTTGGGTTATAGTTGATAGGCTAATCAAGAGTGCTCATTTCTTGGCTATCAGAGTGGACTACCCAGTTGAACGTTTCGCAGAATTGTATGTTAATGAGATTGTGAGGCTACATGGAGT
Source organism: Lycium ferocissimum (assembly GCF_029784015.1). Lineage (NCBI taxonomy): Eukaryota > Viridiplantae > Streptophyta > Magnoliopsida > Solanales > Solanaceae > Lycium > Lycium ferocissimum. The sequence continues at coordinate 33,274 of NW_026717455.1, read as the reverse complement.
TCCTGTTTCTATTGTATCAGACGGAGACCCAAGGTTTACATTGAGATTCTGGACTAACTTGCAAGCAGATTTAGGCACTAGGGTGAACTTTAATACTTCTTTCAATCCTCAGACAGACGGCCAGTCCGAGAAAGTAATTCAAATCTTGGAAGAGATGCTTCGAGCTTGCATTATTGAATTTGAGGGTAGTTGGGACAGGCACCTATCCTTGATAGAATTTGCTTACAATAATAGCTACCAATCAAGTATTTGCATGCCTCCCTATGAAGCATTAGATAGGAGAAAATGTAGAACTTCTCTTTGTTGGAGTGAAGTTGGTGAAAGAAAGTTGGTTGGTCCTGATATTGTGCAACAAACTTAAGATAAGGTAAAAATCATCAAGGATCGTCTAAAATTGCCTCGGATAGACAAAAGTCTTATGCTAATCTTAAGAGACGTGAAAATTGAACATCACGTGGGAGATGAGGTATTTTTAAAGGTTTCTCCATGGAAGAAGATTATAAAATTTGGCCAAAAAGGAAAACTTAGTCCTCGATTTATTGTACCATATGAAGTACTTGAGAGAGTTGGTCCAGTTGCATAGAAACTAGCTCTTCCACCGGATTTAGATCAGATCCACAATGTTTTCCATGTTTCTATGCTTAGAAGATATCACTCAGATCCATCTCATATTCTTTCTGTTGAATCCTGTTATATCCCGCATTTTCAAAGCATGAGCGTGACACGTGCTTCCTCAAAAAAAAAATTGAATTGACAATCATGTTGTTGCTACATAATTTAAACTCAAGTTGATAGTGTTGTATCCCGTATTTTTTGAACGTCGGATTATTTGTAAGCCGAGGTGGGGCCCACACATCGAGATTTTTTTTGGAACATCTGAAAAGTCATATGAATCACATATGTGAAGTTAAACACAACTCACGAAGGACCCTTGGGCCAAATCAAAGTAGAAGCCCTCCAAACGAATATTTTTAAGAAAATGTTTTCGGGTGACCTGACTTCGAGGGGCAAAAATGGTATTATAAGTTTGGAGTTTGGAAATATATCAATAAATATAAGTTGTAGATAATTGAATTAGCTTTCCAATCATAGGTCGTGGGATCCAAGGTGACGTCTGGACAAGGAGATATGAACGTTTTAAGTCCGAAAGGTCAGTGGGCTAGGCCCAACTCGGGCCCAACCGGGTTAGGCCCATGACCCATGTTATATAAGTGATATTTTAGCACTTCCCTCCTCATTTTCAGACCTGGAACAACCAGAAAATTCTGGAGATAGAGAGAAAAAAAGCCTTGGAGAAGAAAAATCAATTTTGACCAAAATCCGAGCCCCGAATCCCGAAGCCCATGAAGGGAAAAGTGTTGTACGCTGCGTTGTCTTCAATTTGAGTTAAAAATCAACCAAGGAGGAGGGTGATAACGTGGTGGCTGAATTCTTAAGGTATGGATAAGGCTCCTTTTCATTGCTAACAAGTTTATTTAAAGTTTTAACGATTAGAACGGGAAAAATAGCGATATAAATTCGTCCGTTGGTATTGTGATGTAAAGAAAAAAAGAATGGTTAAGTTGGCATGAGAATCTATTGTTAAGTTGTTGTAGGAAATTATATGATTTTATTCTAGTTTTATGTAATTATGAAAATGAATTGCTAAGGTGCAAATTATGGTTGTCGCTAATGAATTTGGGAGATGAAAACGTGTTATGAATATTTATGTCGAAGAATGGAGGTTTCGATGAATTATGGCTTTGGTGGAATTTTTGTATATTTAGCAAATAATTTGTAAGAGGACATGAAAATACTTCCGAATTGTGTTGGAATGATCTTGATTAGCAAAAGAATATGAAAACATTGATATTGGTTTGGAAATGCGAAGTTAGATTGGAAGTTGATATGTTATATAGAAAAGAGGACAATATATGTTAGAATGCGTTTCAATTCGATCGCGATGTTATTGGTATTGTTGTTGGTTGGGTTGTTGATATTTGGAGCCGAGTTAAGTCTCGGGGATGTTATATGTATAGGGGAGATTCCCAAATTTACGTAGACAAGTATTGGTTAAGATTGAATTCTTAAAGCTTTATGATTAATATTTGGTAAATGTGACCAATTGTAGATTTTGGAGGAAACGGGATTTGAATTTGGAAAGCTTTAGATAGCGGAAAAGGTATGTAAGGCTTACCCTTTCTTTCTCTTGGCATGTCCTAGATATGCTAGGCTTGAATTTGGACCTCGGGGACAACTCTACTCTTCTAATCCACGTCCGAAATTGCCCTTTTTCTTTCAGTGGAATTGGACCAATTATGTTGCTAAGGGTTGGAAAAGTTGTCTAAATACCTAGAACTTGAACAAATGGGACCCGACTACCTTAAAACTATCATGAATGATATTCATTTGACCCGAGGTAGGCCCACAATCCCCGAGACCTAATTGTACTGTTCTATTTGCCTTATTTCCGTAAGATAATTAAGGAAACTTTTGACTATTGATCCGAATTTGATATAAGTATCTGGTAACTCAGATATGAGCATTCCGGTTCGACCATTCTGATAAATGCTTCGGTACGGACGATCTGATTTGAATATATTGGTATGAGCATTCCGATGTAAATACTCTGATTTAAGTATTCTGATATAAGTATTCAAAATAAATATTCTGATGTATATGTTCGAATCGGTATTCTGATCTAAGTATTTTGGTATAACATTATATATGATATACTCCGAATGAGACGAGTCCGATATAAGTATTCTGCTATGTGTATTTGGATATGAGTCGTCTGATCCGAGTATTTTAATATGAGTATGCTCTATAAGCATTAATGTTCTTCATGTACGATCTCGGATCGCTTAAACATCCGAAGAGGTTTCGTATTCCAAACGCTCATAACTTTCCGATACTAACTCGGAAGAACCCGAAACTCGTTTCCGAGCCTTCGAATGTTGGTAATGTACGTATTCATCGAGTCCGGATTTACGTGCATATGGTTTCTCACGACTCGCTCGTGCATGGCTCAATGTATCTTTCACCGAGTCCCGGCCAGAGGCATGTTATGTTCTCGTGCGTACTCTATGGTATGATTCGATTCACCGAGTCCCGGCCGTGTTCTCGCGCGCATTCCACCGCATTGTTCACCGAGCCCTCTTACTCGCGGGCCGGGACACGTTATCCGTATATGCTTATGATGATATGGGGATGGCGGCAAGATGACATATAATGATTATTCACCGAGACCCGCAGTAGAGGGCCGGGACACGTTATGTATACTTGGTACATGATTCTGATATGCATGATTCCATATTACCGAGTCCCTTAACAAAGGGCCAGGACACGTTATTTGCATATATGACATATGATTCTGGTGTACATGATCCTATTCATCGAGTCCCTTATCAGAGGGCCGGGACACGTTATACGCATATGTGATCTATGATTTTGACATGCATTGATTAGTTTATCCACCGAGTCCCTCACGGGAGGGCCGGGACACGTTAGACGCATATGTGATATATGACACATCCCATAGCATAGGTGCGGACGTATTCGTCCGATATATGTCATCCTCTGAGCCTTCTGTACGTTCTGTACTTCGTCCGATATATGCCAGTATCTGAGCATTCTGTACGTTCTGTATTTCGTCCGTTATATGACATCATCTGAGCATTCTGTACGTTCTGCACTCCGTCTGACGTGTGACATCACCGGTGCACTCTGTAATTTTTGCACCGCTTCGGACATGCATCCGTAATTATAAAATAAGCATTTCGTAACCACTCGAATGCTTACTTACTCATCATCCTTCCGATATATGAGATAGGTATGTACGATTTGTGTCGAAAATATAAGCGTCTGGTATTTTGTGTAATGTATTTATCTTTTAGCCCGTCTATTTCGAAAATAGTTCATACTTTTCTTGTATACCTTACATACTCGGTACATATTCCGTATTGAGCCCCTCTTCTTCGGGGGCTGCGTTTCATGCCGTGCGGAGTACTCCCGTACAAGCTAAGGTTATTATAGAAAGATGGTACCTTGAGTTGGTAAGCTCCATTTACTCCTAGGAGCGCCGCCGAGTTAGGAGTACATATGTGATGGTTTCGAATTTGTGTAGAGACTTTGCGACACGTCGTGGGTATTGGTTGTCGGTCAAGCGGCTCTCACCGATATGTTGGTCCGTGTTATATACTCAATTTTGTATGATTATAGGTTTGTTCGGTTTGGAAGCTACGAGAAAGAATGTTTCTGAAAATTTTTACTATGCATTTATCTTATCTCGATTTAAAAATTTAACGGATTTTATGTGCAACAAGAGTTCAATCGGCCCTAAGTAAGGGTCGGGTGCCCATCACACCCTAGGGATATTAGGGTGTGACAAAGTGGTATCGAGCAGGTCTGTCATTCCTTGTCTGCAAATTCGTGTCCGATCTTAACCTAAATTAGGTGTGAAGCGCGCCAAAAAAAAAAAAACGGAAAATCACCATCTGACAACTTGACCTTCTTTTGCATAGATCGTGCTTGATAAGCCATAGTCATAGGGAGATAAAATTCCATATATGAGCCCCACCACCGTTATCACATGATACATATATCATGTTATTGGGCATGCTTATCAGAGCCCGAAGAAATTAGGGCTATAATCTTCTATCGAGTTGATAACATCGGTAAAACTCCGATTACATTTAGAACAATTTCCACACACATGTCTCACCTTGACAATTATAAGGCTAACAATCATCAAGGGTAACATCACGGGCAAACATAAAACAATCATAACCTATCATTTCACATAGTTGAAACCTTTAAAATAGTCATTACACAAAATAGCTTAACATTTCATATCGTCGTATTCATGGTACGAACATATCCTTGACATATTCAATAGAAGTTTTCTCATATTCTGCATCATCATTGTCATCATAAAATCATAAGTTGCTTTAATCATAAAAACTTTCAAAAATCGTAAAACTTGGATTTTGGAGAAAAATGAATATTTTGGGAAATATGTATGGTTTTAAGAAGGAAATTATACCTTGGAACCATTGTTTCCAACTTTTGTGAGTTTGTTATGGAACCATTTAGAAAATCTTCATGAAAAATTCATGCCATAGAAAGAAAAGGGACGATTTTGACATAAGGGCCTACATGGCTAAGTTATTCATCCAATATTGGTTCCACTAGTCTACATTCAAGAAAGTGATGAACCATTAGATTCATTGACATATACTTGTCGTTTCAAGTTCCTTCACTTATGCTGAAATTAATATCCCACATAAATATACCGTCCATGAGAGTCCATCTCGCCAATTTTTAATAAAAACTCATCCGGGAATTCAACACACAAACTAACAATATCAACAATTATTCTAGCAACATATCAATATTCCACTCAATTCAATTCAATTCAATTCAATTCAATTTAATTCCCATCATACTCCAACGACTCAATCGACACACAACTTCTTCCAACACCCTCCAATTCAACATTAACCATGCATTTCATTATCATTCACATACATTAACTTATACAACAATTTTATATCTAGGGGAGGTGTCACATAATCCAAACGACAACAACTAGAATGTCAAATTGGAATCAATTTACACTAATTTTTTTTCTTCCACCTTCTATTCGGCCACAACACACACGTATATGATTCATAAATTTCATCCGATTTCCTACATTCCTTAACACACCTAAATCATTTATAACAATCAAAACACTAAATTAAACTAATTCATCACATTCTACCATCATCACTTCCATTCGGCCATCACCTACCACATACACATTTCCATAAATTTTCATTCATTTCTTGACATAACAACAACAACAACCAATCATGCTACATACACTTAATCCATTTCTCTCCACACAACACGTTGCATGCATGATCACACACCTCATATACACACACGGTCACACCACACATTATACGGCCACATTATTCTATGCATGCTTCCATATTTTCATTCATTTTTCCATACTACAACATGCACCAAACATTCATAACACTTAAAAGAAAGTTAGTTCTTACCTTTTCCATTTGCTTCTTCAACTTGGCTAGAGTTTCCAACTTGCACAATCAATGCTTTTCTTATCCCAACAACTATTCCATGTTGTAGAGGACAACTTAACCCATTAAGCAGGAAAACTAGTAGGAAATAATTTTTCTCAATCAATTTTCCATGGCCAATTTTCCATAGCTATGGCCGAACCCTCCATGTTTTTTTTCTTTCTTTCTCTCTTTTTTCTCCACTTAAAATGATAATCTCTCATCTTTATATATGTGTCCTCCTCTACTTATCCATATTTATGATTAAGTCCCTCAAAATAAAAATATAGGCACATGATCCCCTTTCTTCATTTCTCTAGAAATTTCCTTCTTTTTTTTTTTGAATTTTCTCAAGTTGTATAAGGAAGACTAATTTCTCATTTTTCTTCTTCCTTCTAGAACTTTCTCCCCAAAATACAAATATAACCACTTGTCTTGTGATGTACACTTTAGTCCAACTATATTTATACTTTTCCCCCTTTTCTTTCTTCTTCTAGAATTTTCTTCCCTTTTTCTTGAAAATTTGATAAAGAAGGCCAAGTGTCTTCTTATGTAAGATTTGGCCCTTCAAGAATTTTCCTGAACCTTGTAAAATTACCGTTTTGCCCCTAGTCTTCCACAGTATTTCCATGGACCATTTTGCGAATTTTCCTTTTCGCCCTTAGTCTCTCACAACATTTCCATACTAATAGTAATCATAATTGATATTCATGACAACTCGTACATTAAAATATTTTTTTGAAAATGATCTCGCCCTTAACTTTCCACGTCGACGTTGAAATTTCCAAACGTACGAAATACGGGTCATAACATCCTCCCCCCCTGTCACACCCCAATTTCCGATAGGGTGTGATGGGCACCCGACCCTTACCTAGGGCCGAGCGAACCCGCTGACTATCGTAATGTCCATACCCAAACTGGGCCCACAAAACATAACATACGCACGTAATGAAAATTTTTCAGAAAACAAACATGCCTTTCGTTTTTTTTTTCAAACCAAATAAAATTTGCAATAGTATAAAATCTATAATATAAGGCACAACAGCACTTCGGCTTATATAGCCGCTTGCCAAACACATCGGTAGCATAATGCATACAAACACACCCACTTTGCACAACTGTCATTATGTTCGACATATCATACACTCGACACGGCCCGGCAAAGTCTCTATCATAACTTCGAACACCATACAAAGCACTCGACTCGCGACTACGCCGGAGGAAATGGAGCTGCCAATCCAGTGACATCTCTGCTAACATCACCGACTCATCCGTGGGTACTGCGAGCATGAAACGCAGCCCCCGAAGACAGGGGGTCAGTACGAAAAATGTACTGAGCATGTAAGGCATAGCATACATCACAAGGCGAGGTCATAACTAATATATAGGAAGTACGAAGAGAAGTCGTAATAACCCAACTACTAAGTACTTACGTCCGACACACAAATCATGCATACTCATACCGAACGCATCGTAATTGTCATATGGAATGACATTAACCGATGTGGGATGCCTCATCATCGGTGATCAAACTCATCATCGGAGAACAAACTCATCATACATCATCACATATCAAATGCGGTCCATAATGACCCGGCGTACAACGTGGTCGCCACCCTATCTGGCGCCACAACACAGCATAACACCAGAAGTTTCAAATCTCCGAATCCCCGAACACAACACATCATCACAACACATCATAGTGCCATATATGTTAACTCCATAAACGGAACCCGGCCCTCATGGAGAGGTCTCGGGAACCTAACACGGCATAACAAGGGCATATCATAGTGCGCACGATCATATACCGACCCGGATCCGGAAAGAAGTAACACAACGCACGAGCAGATCGTAAGTAACTACACACATATATATATATACGGACTCAACCGAATGATCAAAACGAACCCTTTTTTTTTGAAAATCCAAATCATAGTCAAATCAAGTTTTCTCCCGAACCGTCGCTCGGAGACATTTCAAACCGAATTTTAGAAACTCGGTGATACGTATCGAAATCATGGGCATAAAACCCTTATTTCCAACTCGACAAATACATAAATAAATATAGTAAGAAAATATTAAATTTTCCGAAAAATCCATAAAGGTAACATAGAAAGGCCTCGGGCCCCACGGACGGTGCCGACCCCCGTCCGAGCCCGACTACGAGGGATAGGGGAGAGTGATGTCTTATGAACTTACATATTATGTTTTGGGGCGTTTCGAGGTCGTATGCAAAAGTTACGGACGTTCGTAGTTTCGAAGTCGTTTAGGAACAAGTCTCTTTTGAAAACAAAATTCTTTTGAAAATAGAACTCTTTAAAAGTTTAATCCATACCAAAGACATAAGGGTCATAACTCAACCGCGTTAAAGATACGAACATCAAGGAACTTATACGAATCGCTTACACAATATTTCAAACTCAACCATATCAAAGACATACGGACCATGACCTAACCATACTAAGGATGCCAACAACATCAAAGCAAACACGAATCACGAACATACTGGAAATTTACGAATGGAATTTCCCCGAGGAAAATCATGTCATACATATATATTCGAAGTCTAAGACATGCCAAAAAGAAAAGGAAGGGTAAGCTTCACATACCTGGTTTGCTTCCTAGGCTAATCCAAACTCGAACCTCGGTCGCTCAAAATCTACAATAACATCGATAGGCATCGAACATTAGTCATACGCGCTAAGAATCCAATTCCAAACCATTACTTTTTCTCTGAATTTTGGGCAGGAAACTTCCCCTATAACTTGGACGCCCCCGAGATTTAACTCGGCCAAATTCATCAACAACAACCAAGCCAACAACCATCCAAACAAGATTTAAGGACATTCCGAACAATCCACAAAGTATTCAAGAACAATCCCAACAATATGCTATGAAACCCGAAACCTTCCAACTTAATGAATACGACAATAATGCGTTTCTTTCTTTCAAATTCTCATACTACGTCAACAATTCCTACATTACCAAATTACCTATCATAAATATAAGGAAACATATTAAGATCATATTGACTTTCAAAACAGCAACAACAATTGCAACACCAACATAAGTCATTAAACCTTCATTTCACATTGTAGAATTCCAACGACGACAACAAGAAAATACTACATCACATTAGTCCCACCTGGCCCCAAATCAGCCCATTTTTCGGCCAACACCACAACACACACATTCCATAATTTTCATCCATTTTCACACACTAAAAACAACATGCAATCATGCTAAACACACTTAATTCTTCACTACTACACAACCACACACACACGGCCTCAATCACACTACACACGGCCAACTTCAACCCAACATATTTCATGAGTTTTCATTCATTTCTTCACATCACAACAACACACAAACATGCTAAATTCAATTAGTTCATTACTCCTACACACAATATATATACACGGCCAACCTTCACTTTCACAACTCAACTCTAACATCCATATTGTCATAAATTTCATCCATATTAACATACTACAATACACATTAATCCTTCCATAACTCATAAAACAAGATTACAACTTACCTTTCTTCACAATTCCTCAACTTGTTCAAAGTTGGCCAAGGATGAAAACGAACAATCCAACGCTTGAAACAACAACTCCACGTTACTAAGCACCCTCCAATTAGTAGGAAAACAAGAAGGAAATAATTTTTCCATGGTCAATTTTGGTCTTCCATTTTTTCTTTCTTGGCCGTTTTCTCCTCTCTTCATCTTTCTCCATGTTTCTTGATTTTCTTAAGGCAACAAAGTGGTAAAGATGACTACTTAGTCATCTTGGACTACATATGTAATTTAAACACTTGGCCATATGGCCCACACACACACACGTATATGGCCGTCCACCTAGGGCCATTTGCAAATAATGGCCAACTTTCCATAATTCATCTTTTGGTCCCAAATTTTTCCAACTTTCATTCTCTAATTTTTCCTTATTCCAATCTTACCCTTAACACTTCATATCAACAAAAGACGAATATGCAACTTATGCGTTGAGACAAAATCAACAAAACCAATGAAATTAAAAGTCTTGTCCATACCTCGTCGCAACCAACTTAGAATATTCCGACGTACGAAGTACGGGGTGTAACACCCCCTTTCGAACATTCGTCCTCGAATGTTCAACTGATCTTATAGGGTGTCATCATACTTCGGGAGGGGGTCCCTTTTATAGTTGTCTTTCTCTTTATGCCCATTCCTTATCCCTTACTTTATATTTCCTTATTACGGTTACTATTCCTTTAGCCTCACTTGTCGCAATTAGTTCTCGAATTCCATATACTTCTCTCCTGTCTTCTTTTACCACACTCTATCCCCTTTTCACATGCTTACTTCGAGTTCTTACTCAAATAGTCTCGCGCTTTGCTGGTAATTTCCCTCAGGAGCTCCACTTACCGAGGTTTCTTACCTTTCTCTTTCTTCCGTCACTTTGATCCCTTCGTGTCCCATCTATTCCCTCTCTTTCTTTTCCAACTATCGTTTCCACTCTCAACCTATAATAAAATGATAACGAACTATTTTGCAATACTTGTACCATTTACTCTTTGGTCCCGTCACTCAAACTTCCATACCCTTACTCGATTGATGCCTTTTATACCTTAGATTCGATTGCGGACTCACATGTCCACCGATACAATCATATATGGGATATCCTACACCTTCATATAAATATATAATTACTATCAACTAATCCACAAAATACTTCCAAACACTGTTCAAGCCTATCCTATTTCTAGGGTTGTGATGTGCTTCTCCTCTTCACCGAGCAAGTCTTTCTCGTCCTCTTCGCGTCCTCTTATGGTCTCCAATCATTCCATATGCTCTAGTTTCCCTTAGGCTACCCTAACTTCTCATTTGTCTCTTAGGTCTTATATGATATATATCGAATTTCTCGCATACTTCCTCGGAAGGGGGTCACCCATCATAGAATTGCTCCCACCGAGCACGCTTAACAAGCGAACCCTTAAACGTCAACTCAAATTTTTTTTTTTTTTTAAAACAAGAATTGAAAATTTTAAATGAAATACCAAAATCGACACGTAGCTCGAGGCATCTCAAAACATGATATATATACATACGACATAAAACAAGGCGAGCCAAAAGGGCCTCCGCCATTTCTGTACAACAAAATAATGGCCGACATGGCCCAACAGTAACCATGACTCCCACACTGTTCGCTCGCACTTCTAAAGAGTATGACCCGCAAATATATACACAACATTATACCAAAACAGGAACAGCCTCCGGAGCAAGAGAAGCTGTCTGACTCTCAATACTGGCCTTCCCTACGCAGCTGAGTCACCGGGTCGCGTCCCTGAACCTGCGGGCATGAAACGCAGCCCCCGAAGAAAGGGGGTCAGTACGGAATATGTACTGAATATGTAAAGCATCACTGAAGCAAGAAATAGGAGAGTTCAACAGTAAACAAATTTAGATTACACCAGAGAAAGTACAACAGAAAGCAAGTTTAGGTTACCTGACATGAACTAAAGGTTTAAGTAAAATAGTCCCTTCGGACGGCCGCTTCCGGCACAATAATAATGGTGGCCCCTTCGGGCATTGCCGCTTCCGGCATAATGATAATGATGATAATAATAATAATAATAATAATAATAATAATAATAATAATAATAATAATAGTAATAATAACAATATTAATCCCCTTCGGGTGCGCCGGTCCAGCATACGTCTATCCTGGCCCCATCGGACATGCTGGCCCCGACGTAAAATAATGGCCCCTTCGGGCATGCCGGTCCGACATACGTCTATCCTGGCCCCATCGGACATGCTGGCCCCGGCATCCTAGCCCCTTCGGCATGTCACTCGCGGCATACGGCTACCCTGGCCCCATCGGGCATGCCACTCGCGACATAATACTAATCCTAGCCCCTTCGGGCATATTAATAATAGTAATAATAATAATAAAATATCGCACCCCCTTCGGAGTGGTTTCTAAAAAGTTTTATAAAATATCACACTCCCTTCGGAATGGTTTTGTACGCACCCCCTTCGGAGTGGTTTTAGAAAAGCCTTAAAAAAAATAATATATCACACCCCCTTCGGAGTGGTTTTAAGAAAGCTTTAGAAAATAATATATCACACCCCTTCGGAGTGGTTTATGGAAGTTTCAAGGCGATTCGATTACATTCCGGCAAGTTACGGACGTTTAAGCATTTTTCCAACAAGTTATAAGCATTCTAGTTCAATCGCACTGAATGAATAGTGCTCAATTTCAGAATCGAGTTTCGATGAACAGAATAACCCCCGAGGCTCAAATTCAAGCCTAGTATACCTAGGACATGCCAAAAGAAGGGAAGGAATAGCTTTACATACCTCACGGGTGCCTTACGCTCGCTTGAGCTCAATTCCCGTTTCGTCCGAAATCCGCAAATGGTCACCTTTACCAAGCATACTATTCATGAGAGTTAGCATTTAAGTCTTGGTTTCTATTTGGCTACCGAAATTTCGGCAAAGACTTCCCCTATAAATATAGCATCCCCGAGATTCAACTCGGCTCAGAATAACAACAACCAACCCAACAACAACATCAACAACATCAATAATCGCTACAAAGCACATATGAACACAAATAGTCTTTCTTTCAACATAATGCATTAATTCTCATTCCAACTTCATGTCAACGCTTTCATATTCATTTACTAATCCAAAACCATTCAAATACGATTCGGAAACACTTCATATCATTTCTACAAAGTATTCGCAACATATACCACATATGCCAATTTTTCACCAATAGCCATAATGCATTCAAGACTCCTAATCTTTAACATGCATATTCATAGTATGTTCCATCTTCCAATTTCATCAACACTCATCATAACTTGCATCTTAACAATTCCATTTCCATGTTAACATAAAACTAGAATAAAATCATATAATTCCTACAACAACCTAACAATGGATTCTTCATTCCAACTTGAACCATTTTCCTTTCATTCACTCCACAAGAACACAAGAACACAATTAATACATTAAATAAATTCAACACTTCTCCCTTTCAAGTAAAGAACCACACACGGCCATAACACACATGCACCACACGGCCATGCACACACACACATCATAATTCTCATGATTTCCATCCAACTTCATTCATTCTAACATCCATAAATCTTCTATAACATAAAAGAAACAAGAAATCCTTACCTTTTTCTTGAATTTCCAACTTTCCGCAAACGGAGTTCTTTCTCCAAACCAATTATACTACGTCGTAGAGCACCTCAAGCTTGTTAAGAATTCAAGAACAAGATTTTTGGATGAAGATAAAGGCTAGGAAATTTTTTTTTTTTTTTTTTCTTTTTTTTTCTCTTGGCCGAATGCTTTTTTTTTTCTTGATTTTTCTTTTTTTTTCTTGAAGTTTCTAAGGATAATCATGCTTATAAATTTAACACATGGAAAATTTGATCAACTTGTGGGTTTGGGCCATAGGCCTTGGCCGGCCACCCCTCTCTATTTTGGGCCTCTTTTTCTTATTTTTTTTTTTTTGAGCCCAATAGCTTAGAAATCGTATTTTGCAATTTCCCGAAACAAATTTCCGAGATTCCAATTTTGCCCTTGGCCCTCTCCAATGTTCTCGTGTCAACACTTTCCATAAGTGACAACATACACTTCACATACATTAATTCAAATCAACACTTGACCTTATTCCATACAATTCAAAGTTATTTCCAAATTTTCAAATACGCAAAAATGCCGGATGTAACATCCTCCCCCCCTTTAGAACATTCGTCCTCGAATGTTAAATTAGCCTTATAGGTCTTACAAGTACTTTGGGGGAAGGTTCTTTAAGTAGACAATACGTATAAATCATTCATCGATTAAAACAATCAACTGCGGAATTTAAATTACCTGGTGGTGCATCCTGCGGTGCCTCGGGACCTGGTCTCCCACCTAGTGCATAGATACGATGTGGTCCTGCACTGGAACTAGGTGCTCTACCTCCGCCCCTACCTCGACCGGAAGAAGTCTGGGGTCCTGTCTCGGGGGATCTTACCGAAGGTGACGACGCTGCTGCCGACCCCGGGACAGTGTGGCCCACTCCCTGTGGACACTCTCTAGCATAGTGTGTCGGATCACCACAAGTATAGCACACACCCCGTCGGCACTGTCCCACATGACGTCTCCCACAATTCGCACATCGCGGAGGGGCCATCGCCTCTTGCCCCGACCATGCCTGCTGCTGAGGACCCGACGCATAAGATGAACTCTGTCCCTGCCGAGGGAAAGTCTCTCTACCCCGCTGAGGTCCACGAAACTGCGAAGGTGCACTATACTGGGGTCTGCTCTCGCTGGTGGAACCTCTACCCCGACCTTCTGTCCTGGCCCTCTTGGGCTGGCTGCCACCCTCGCTCCGAAGTAGCCCCGTTGGCGCTTGCGATCCTCTCGCCCCCCGTGCATAAGCTTGATGCGAGCTATATCTATACCCGGCCGCATTGCCACCGGCATACAAATCTCCCCCAAAACTCCGATTCCAATCCTATTACATACCGATGAACTCTATCCTCCATGTCCCGCACAATAGTAGGGGCATACTAGGCTAAGGAGTCGAACTCCACACTATACTCTCTCACCGTCATACCACCCCGTCGCAAATTAAGGAATTTATCAACCTTTGCTCGTCTCAACTCGGGTGGCATATAATGACGCAAAAAGGCGTCCGAGAATTCCTCGCCACGTCGGCGGAAGGGCGTCACTACCTCTCGACAATCTCCATGACCGATACCGCTAATCGCTATGCCCCGTAACCCGTAGGCGGCTAGCTCAACGTACTCGTAGCCGACGCCTTCATTATATTCAAAGTACGCCGCATACCGTCTATAAACTCCCGAGGATCGCATTAGGGTCCGTGCCCTTAAACTCGGGGGACTCAATGTAAGAAAATCCCGTGCCCCGCCACTAGCAGCCCTATCGGGATACTCGTAACTCCTATCGTTGTCCACCGAGTAGCAAGCATCCGAGTCAACAAACGTATGGCATCTTTCATTTCGCCGATCTCCCGACGCCGGGCATCCGACCGAGAGACCGGAGATGCCGGTGCCGGGACCGGAGCCGGATCGGATGCCTCTCTCGCCCTCCTCCGGCGATGGGGAGGTAGAGGACTCCGGGCCGGATGCGTATTCCGGAAGATAAGTCCGAGCTCTAGTAGACCCGGGGGCTTGGCTAACCGCATCGTCCCCAACTCGCTTTGCCCTTCGGGTCGCCGTCGCTTTACCTTTCTTAGGCGGCATTACTGAAAGCACACAAGATCATTAAATTAGGGACTTTATGTACAACACCGCTCTATACGCACGATCTACACCATGAAAGAAAGAATAACACCCTATTAATGTCTCGTAGCTTCCTGTTTATAGATGTGGTGCACAACACACCGATAAACAAGACTCTACTAGACACACCGCGAACATGCCGAGGACCGACTCGCTCGATACCACTTTGTCACACCCCAACCTTCGTCGTGGTGTGACGGCACCCGACTCTCATCAGAGTCAAGCGAACCCTTAAACGTCAACTCAAATTTTTTTTTTTAAAACAAGAATTGAAAATTTTAAATGAAATACCAAAATCGACACGTAGCTCGAGGCATCTCAAAACATGATATATATATACATACGACATAAAACAAGGCGAGCCAAAAGGGCCTCCGCCATTTCTGTACAACAAAATAATGGCCGACATGGCCCAACAGTAACCATGACTCCCACACTGTTCGCAGACTTCTAAAGAGTATGACCTGCAAATATATACACAACATTATACCAAAACAGGAACAGCCTCCGAGCAAGAGAAGTCGTCCGACTCTCAATACCGGCCTTCCCTACGCAAACGAGTCACCGGTCGCGTCCCCGAACCTGCGGGCATGAAACGCAGCCCCCGAAGAATGGGGGTCAGTACGGAATATGTACTGAATATGTAAAGCATCACTGAAGCAAGAAATAGGAGAGTTCAACAGTAAACAAGTTTAGATTACACCAGAAAAGTACAACAGAAAGCAAGTTTAGGTTACCTGACATGAACTAAATGTTTAAGTAAAATAGTCCCTTCGGACGGCCGCTTCCGGCCTAACAATAATAATGGTGGCCCCTTCGGGCATTGCCGCTTCCGCATAATGATAATGATGATAATGATAATAATAATAATAATAATAATAATAATAATAATAATAGTAATAATAATAACAATATTAATCCCCTCGGGTGCGCCGGTCCAAAGATACGTCTATCCCGGCCCCATCGGACATGCCGGCCCCGACGTAAAATAATGCCCCTTCGGGCATGCCGGTCCGACATACGTCTATCCTGGCCCCATCGGACATGCTGGCCCCGGCATCCTAGCCCCTTCGGGCATGTCACTCGCGGCATACGGCTACCCTGGCCCCATCGGGCATGCCACTCGCGACATAATACTAATCCTAGCCCCTTCGGGCATATTAATAATAGTAATAATAATAATAAAATATCACACTCCCTTCGGAATGGTTTTGTACGCACCCCCTTCGAAGTGGTTTTAGAAAAGCCTTAAAAGAATAATATATCACACCCCCTTCGGAGTGGTTTTAAGAAAGCTTTAGAAAATAATATATATCACACCCCCTTCGGAGTGGTTTATGGAAGTTTCAAGGCGATTCGATTACATTCCGGCAAGTTACGGACGTTTAAGCATTTTTCCAACAAGTTATAAGCATTCTAGTTCAATCGCACCGAATGAATAGTGCTCAATTTCGAATCGAGTTTCGATGAACAGTAATAACCCCGAGGCTCAAATTCAAGCCTAGTATACCTAGGACATGCCAAAAGAAGGGAAGGAATAGCTTTACATACCTCACGGGTGCCTTACGCTCGCTTGAGCTCAATTCCCGTTTCGTCCCGTAATCTGCAAATGGTCACCTTTACCGCTTACTATTCATGAGAGTTAGCATTTAAGTCTTGGTTTCTATTTGGCTACCGAAATTTCGGCAGCACTTCCCCTATAAATATAGCATCCCCGAGATTCAACTCGGCTCAGAATAACAACAACCAACCCAACAACAACATCAACAACATCAATAATCGCTACAAAGCACATATGAACACAAATAGTCTTTCTTTCAACATAATGCATTAATTCTCATTCCAACTTCATGTCAACGCTTTCATATTCATTTACTAATCCAAAACCATTCAAATACGATTCGGAAACACTTCATATCATTTCTACAAAGTATTCGCAACATATACCACATATGCCAATTTTTCACCAATAGCCATAATGCATTCAAGACTCCTAATCTTTAACATGCATATTCATAGTATGTTCCATCTTCCAATTTCATCAACACTCATCATAACTTGCATCTTAACAATTCCATTTCCATGTTAACATAAAACTAGAATAAAATCATATAATTCCTACAACAACCTAACAATGGATTCTTCATTCCAACTTGAACCATTTTCCTTTCATTCACTCCACAAGAACACAAGAACACAATTAATACATTAAATAAATTCAACACTTCTCCCTTTCAAGTAAAGAACCACACACGGCCATAACACACATGCACCACACGGCCATGCACACACACACATCATAATTCTCATGATTTCCATCCAACTTCATTCATTCTAACATCCATAAATCTTCTATAACATAAAAGAAACAAGAAATCCTTACCTTTTTCTTGAATTTCCAACTTTCCGCAAACGGAGTTCTTTCTCCAAACCAACTATACCACGTTGAAGAGCAAAAGCTTGTTAAGAATTCAAGAACAAGATTTTTGGATTGAAGGTTTAAAGGACTAGGAATTTTTTTTTTTTTCCTTTTTTCTTTCTCTCTCTGGCCGATTGCTTTTTCTTTTTCCTCTTGATTTTTTTTTTTTCTTGAAGTTTCTTGGATAATCATGCTTATAATAATTAACACATGAAAAATTATCAACTTGGGGTTTGGGCCATTTTTTCCAAGGCCTTGGCCGGCCACCCCTTTTCTCTTTTGGGCTCTTATTTTTTTTTCTTATTTTTTTTTTTTGAGCCCAACTTGCTTATAATCTTATTTTGCAATTTCCCATACAAACAAATTTCCGAGATTCCAATTTTGCCCTTGGCCCTCTCCAATGTTCTCGTGTCAACACTTTCCATAAGGCATGAATACAACATACACTTCACATACATTAATTCAAATCAACACTTGACCTTATTCCATACAAAGGATAACATCACGGGAAAACATAAAACAGGATCATAACCTATCATTTCACATACTTTGAAACCTTTAAAATAGTCATTATCCGAAAATAGCTTAACATTTCATATCGTCGTATTCATGGTACGAACATATCCTTGACATATTCATCATAGACGTTTTCTCATATGTGGCATCATCATTGTCATCATAAAATCATAGTCGTTGCTTTAATCATAAAAACTTTCAAAAATCGTAAAACTTGGATTTTGGAGAAAAATGAATATTTTGGGAAACATTTATAAACTTTTAAGAAGGAAATTATACCTTGGAACCATTACTTCCAACTTTTGGAAATGAGAACGTTATGGAACCATTTATAAAATCTTACATACGATTCATGCCATAGAAAGAAAAGGGACGAGCCTTGACATACCTGCGCTGCGCCTTACTAGCTACGCTTATTCATCCAAGCTTGGTTCCACTAGTCTACATTCAAGAAAGTTGATGTAACCATTAGATTCATTGACATATACTTGTCGTAACCTTTCAAGTTCCTTCACTTATGGTCTGCCGGAATTTCGGCAGCATCTCCCCTATAAATATACCGTCCCCGAGAGTCCATCTCGGCCAATTTTTAATCAACAACAATCCGGGAATTCAACCCGGCCAAACTAACAATATCAACAATTATTCTAGCAACATATCAATGTCAGCAAGGAGGCAACACCTTCATTATGCAGTTTGGATCCTTACATGCTTATTATTACTTAAATCTCATATCCCCTGGCAAGGTGTGAGTGTTCTCCTGGTAGGACGCAAGTACCAGATCATGTTGTCGGTTACGCTATAGCATTCCCCACGTTACAAGCAGTTTTATATACATGTATTTCCATTGATTTACTGTTTTCAGACTTTACTCACGTTTCATATCATGTTCAAGTTACATTCAGTTTCAGTTCATGTCCTATACCCATGTTGTGCCATGTTCTTCATTTCGCACTTTTACATACTAGTACTATTCACCATGTACTAACGTCCCTTTTTCCGGGGCCACACTTCACGGTGCGATACCGATTTTCGTGAGCATACACACGCGCAGTAGGATCACTTCAGTTATCAGCTTATTGGTGAGCCCCACTCCTCTCGGGGTTCAACATGGAGTCTATATTTAGTATGTAGATTATGGTAGTCCAGGGCCATGTCCTGGTAGTCAGTATTCAGACATGTTTTAGAGGTTTCATAGACCACATTAGTTCACGGATATATATATATATATTTCATATATATATATATATTATGTTTCATAATTTTCATGCTATGAGATAATTTCAAGACTTTATTCCGCAAAATATATTTTCATGATTTATTTAAATTGCATCACATAGATATATTGTTTGATGCCCATGTTGACAAGCAAGCCATGAGGTTCGCTCGGACACATGCAAGCAAGGCCCGAGTGCCGTGTTACGCCCAGGCCATGGTTCGGGGCGTGACATTATATACCTCAGTCATGTTTATAGAGGCTTTGCAGACAGTTCTTGTGTACAGCCTAGTCATAGTGTGACAGTAGTAATGTTGGCATCATGGGTCTATTGTACATTTACTTATGCATGATATTATATTCATATTTAGCCTTTTGATCTTATTGTTTCCATTGGAGACATGAAGGATGTAAGTTATAAGTTGGTTCGCTCGGTTCCTGTAAGGTACCGGGTGCCAATCACGCTTTACCAAGGGTGGGGTGTGACACAGACGCCACTAGTGGGCAGCGTGAGATGATTACCCCGGACCCGGGAGGCCGGGACGCGGGCTAATGATGATAACACTATGCCTATATGGCCGGGCAGCATAATACCGTACCTTTATGGTCGGGCGGTTTATATATATATATATATATATATATATATAATGTTGATTTAAAAAGTTAAAGTTAGCATGCATGGTATCCACCTTATGAGGCAATCAGATGTACAGGTTATCCTTATCTCATGTTATGTTGTTATTCATGCCTTACATACTCAGTACATTATTCGTACTGACGTACTTTTGTTTGTGGACGCTATGCTCATGCCCGCAGGTAGGCAGGTAGCAAGGAGACGGATCAGATCCGTAGATGCTTTATCAGCAGATTCTCAGGAGCACTCCACTTACTTCGGAGCTGCAGTCTGTTTGGTATTGGTCCTTGTGGTCGCTTGTATTCTATGTAGAGGCTCGTAGACATCTGTGTATAGTTAGACATTTCATACCCTACCGGTTCATATCATTGTATAGCATTTTAGTAGCCTTGTCGGTTGGTGATGATGGGCATAATTGTTGAAGATTATATAGAGATGTGCTGTTATATTATCACATATGTCATTACAGATTATGATATCCATAAGTTATCTTTATGGCCCACCCAGAAATGATTATGAGATATATGCTTAGAGGTGCACGGTATGTTAGCTCCGGGTGGCCATCATGGCCCTCTAGTTGGGTTGTGACATCTTTACTCTGTTGTATCTAAGTTAGTCGAGTCATTTGTGTTGTATGACTTGCTTAAGGACAAGAAAAGACTTTAAGTTGGGGGTGTTGATGTACTGAGAAATTACGGCACATCTGATGCCTTTTTACGAGAAGTTTTACTTGTTTTTAAGCGAGTCTGTGTCGTTTTGATGTGTTTTTATTGTTTTTTAGGTAATTGAGGACTATTAGGCAAGAATAAAGAATTTTCACTTAAGTTGGGAAATTTGGCAAAGGATGGGCCGTACGCACTTCCATCCCGTCCCTCGCTGGCAAATTCTAGAGAGCACTTTAAATTAGAGTCCAAGGATGGGCAAAAAGGACGGATCATACTTTGAAGTACAACCCACACCTTGAGCCCGTACTTGGAATGTACAAAGTACGTCCCGTACTTTGCCCGCTGACTAATTAGTTTTTCTGATTTCTAGACCTTATGAATAGTTATCATAGGGTTTTTGTAGACTAGCCTTAACTAGATTTCAGTTATCATTTTCTTAGCATTGAATACTCATAGTTTTTGGAGCTTTTTGGGATTACAAACAATTGCAACTATTTTCTCTTCAATTCCAATCAATCATTCGTAAGCATTATGATCTCAATTATCTATTTTTGTTCATCTTTATCTACGAGTATCTAAACCAACTACTAAGGTTGTGTACCCTAGGATGGGTGTTTTGTGATTGGGAATTGGGATTGATATATGCATAATGGATTGTTAGGGTTTATTTATTCTTCATTCTTCATTCATAATTAATGGTTGCAAACATTGATTAAAGCCATAACCTTTATTTAACTTGGGATAGTACTTAGGGTTGGGTAAGAATAAATAACAAGAACTCAAAGCTTTAAACTTTGTTTAATAAATTCACTTAGGAATAAGAAGGATTTACTTGGCATAATTAACTGTTCTTCATATCAATTTTCTTATATTTGGGAAAATCATAGAAAGATATAATCGTTATTTATTGGAAATAGTAGAGATTCACATAGAGGTTAAGTGCATTCATATAACGATCCATTAGAAGCATATCAAGACCAATACCCATGATCATACACTTTATCTGACGGGGACACAACCTTGGTTTCTTCTATCATATATTACAATCCAAAGCAATTAGTTAGCAATTAGTCATAAACAACCAACTTTCTACAAAATCATTGGAGTAAGATATTAGACCTAAATAAAGCATTCTACGAATTTAGTAACCTTTTCACACGATATTCCCTGTGGGATTCGACCCCAACCTTGTTGGGTACTATATTTGACATCGTCCGCTTATGCTAATAAAAGGTGTAATTTGAGTGTATCAGTACACTGTTGAGACGAACTAGAATAAACCGAATGACCACCTCGACCAACAGATAGAGAATATGAACCCTGAGAATCGTGCCCTGAACCGCGAGCACCACGACCCGAAGAACTACCTGTCGATGTCTACATTCTTTACGCCCGAGCCGTCCGCCGAGTCCAGGACGATAACCCCTAACATGCTGACCCTTAATTCCTGATCAGGTACCTCCATAACTGCTAAAGCTCAGGGCTTCTTGCTCAATCTATCAAAAACTCATCATGCTTGATAAACTCAATGCTCCTAGTGGTATCCACCACTTGCTGAAAAGTACCTCCCGAAGCTGCCACATGAGTCGTTGCGACTTGAAAATGATACGATAAACCTCTGATGAACTTCCTAATCTTCTCAGTCTCATCAGGTAGAACGGTCAAAGCATGGCACAATAACGAGTGAAACATCATCTCATACTCCATCACAGACATCCCACGCGGCTCCAGCCTATCAAGCTGCTCATGCCTCTCATCCCACAAGCTATGGGGAACCCACTTCTCTAGAAACACACGAGAAACCTTGGCTCAAGTGGAGGTGACCGAGCTGGTCTAGTCTCAACAAAACCCTCCACCACTGCTTAGCAGGGACAACTATCTGCATAGCAATAAAATCCACTCTGTTAGACTCAACCAACCCCGAATTGTGCAAGTGCTCATGACAACTAACTAGAAACTCATATGCGTCATCATCAGGACGTCCATCATACTGTTGTGGCTTTATCTTCTCAAACTTATCCCACATGTTTTGCTCATCAACTATCATAGTATTCTGGGAAAATAGGCGAATAGCAACACCGGAACTTTTTTCCTGTGGCGAAGAGCCACGGCGTGGTAGCTATGCCCCTGGAGTCGTATACCCTGCAACAATCATCAGATCTGGAGTCTGAGCTCTAACTCGAGTTTGAGAATTCTCCGGAGTAGTCGGTAGTATGTCTGTCTGGGCCTTACCCTCAGAAACTCAGAATACGCACCAACGTGTTCTGAAGAACAGGAGTAGCAATGAATCCTGCTGGTGCCTGAGTGGGTCCAACCTCATCCGCTTGAACCGGCTCCTCCTCCGATATCTCCTCTGGGTCCGGAGTAACCGTTACACCTCGAAAATTTTTTTGTTGATGCACAGTGAATAGACTAACGAAGAGTACGAAGTATACGGTATTTCAATAAGTAAAGAATGACATTTGATGACCTTAAGTAAGATTTCAAAGACATTCGATGTTAGACGAGAAAGTTTTTCTAGAGAAGGCAATATATACGATAAGTATCGGAAAGGATTCGAGAGTAACGAGTTAGTGATGGCTTAATGAAGTTGTGGAGAAGAGTTATAACTTCCCTTGGATTGTTAATGAAGTGTTAAACAAGTGCTAGGAAGGTTCCATAAGGATTGGAGATCGAACGAAACGACGGAGATCATTTCAGGAGAAAGGGGTTATACGACCGACTTATACGGTCCGTATAAGATTATACGGTCCGTATAAGGGTCCTTATAACACCCAGCAGAGTTGGTGTTTGCCCAGTGGTGAACCATGACCACTTATACGGGCTGTGCAATGTTCAACGGACCGTATAAGTGTCCGTGAAAGTCCCGACGGGCTAATTTCTAGTTTTTGTATAAATAGATGCCTTGGATTCTTTTACTTCATTTATCATCTTTTACAAGTATTGAGAGGTCAAAACCCTTCTCTAAGCACATTTCACTCAAGTCCAAAAGTGTCACGACCCAACACCGTAGGCCGTGACTAGTGCCCGATCTGGGCACTCAAACACACCTATCAACGCTATCACAAGGTATATCAAACGCATCCAAGTATATAACAGAAGCCGACAAGGCTGTGTTCCAAATTTATATAATTTCCGTAAAATTTCGACGAGTTTCCTTTGTTTTACGGACTATCCAAAATAACCCCGCGTACGTAAAATACCAACGAAGGCCACACGGGGCCAACGGGGAACAACATATATACATATGCGGGCCGACGAGCCGCCGCGGCGAATGAAATCGCCAAACACAACATATACAAACACAACTGTACGGAAGTAGGCACAACCCACAAAACATGTCCACGGACTCTCTAAACGGACAAACGGAATCATATGACGCGACAGGCCCCGCCGTACCCATGAACAAATATGTAAAATGCAACGGACGAATATATATACCAAAAATATAAACTCCGGAATGAGAGGAGCACTCCAATTAGCAGAAGAGGGTGTCTAAACGTGTGGATCACCAAACTATGCGTCCGTACCGCGGGCATGAAACGGCCCCCCCCCCCCCCCCCCCCCCCCCCCCCGAAGAAAGGGGGTCGACGAAATATGTCCGGGTATGCAAAGCGAGAAAATGTAATATACAAATCGAGATCAAATCGAAATAGAGGTACGTAAAGTAAATGCATTTCCAAAATATCAAAATGTTACTTCAAAATATAAATCATGCATAGGGCACGGGAAATATGGTCGCCCGCTTTGTCGATGGCGCCATAACACAAGATAACACACGTAAAGTTTCAAATCTCCAATCTCCGTCACATATCATACACGATATCGCCATACACAAGATCACACCAAATATGAGTGGAACCCGGCCCTCGAGCGAGGGACTCGGTGAACCATGAACACAAGATAACACCGGAGTATATCATAATGCGCACGACAACAACCGGCCGGAACCGGCGAACGATATCATAGTAGTGGGCACGAGCGAGTAGTGCGGAAACCATATGCATATAAATAAATAAATAAATAAATTTCTTTCAAACTCAATAGCCAAATATTTTTACGGACATCCGAAGGCTCAAAATAAAATTCGGGTCAATTGGAATTAGTATAAGAGAGTCACAAACTTTCGAAATACGGAATATTACGAAAATATTTCATAAGTCGTATTTAGAAATTCGAGTACCATTTATATTGAGAAGATTTCAAATAACATTATGGAGCACTTCAAAGGGAGCTTTAGAATCATACGCGCATTTCCAAAATATACATATCCAAACTTTGGCCATATCAAATATTTTTCGGACATCATTGTGGATCACATATTCATACTAATAAACTTGCGGATAACATTATGGACCAAATCAAATGGGGACTTTAAGACCATATTTTCATATCGAAATATTCATCAAAGGCTTTAGTCTTCTCGTTTTCTTTCGAACAACATCTAGAACATAATAAATAGAATATTTGAACATCATAAAATATGTACCCAGCCATATGGAATAGCTTATGGAGGTCAAAGATGTTAGCCATCCTAGTGGCTCCAAGAATAGGATCTTTTTATTTTTATTTTTATTTTTTATTTTTTATTTTTTATAAGCATACATATACATTTTGTTTCTCCCAAAACGGATCATGTCAAAAAGAAGGAACGATAGGCTTTACATACCTCGATCGCTCGCTAATCAATTTCCGAATCAAGTCTCGGTCTCTCCAATATCTACAATAATATTATCAATTACCCATAAATTAGCTACTAGTACTTAGAATTTTAAATCCCAACTAGCACTTGTCTACGAAATTTGGCGGCATTTCCCTTATATATTCGCCTATCCGAATTTTCAATTGTTCCCCTGTTGACACATAAATACCAACAATAACATATGGACACAACCATATCTTCAATTCTTTTATTTCAACAAGAACAACAACATATCAAAACAGCCCCAACTATAACATAGCGATGGCCGAAATTCTAACGAACACTTACAATACACCAAGCAGCCCATATACACTTCTTATACCTTATTCAATGCAATCTTTTCAGCAAATTTAATGAAATACTACAGAAGCTACACCACAACTACATCATCTATCCATATGCAAGTAAATCACATTATTATCATTATAATCCCTACAACAACCCACAACAAATTTAACTCCAACTCTAACCATTAAATTCCTTCATTCTCATCGCATAATCCATGATAACAACAACAATAATCATATGAACATAATCATACCCTCAATCCTTTCAATTCAGCAAAGATAACAACATGTCCATAAAACAACACAACTTTAAATTTAACCATTTAATTCCTCCACAATGCTACTAAAATCAATTCATCATTCTTACTCGAAACACCCCCCTTACACGGCTCAATTTATAATTCAACATCAACATACATAACCCTTTTGTATTTAACACACATCTACCAAGCTATACAAGTCTAAACTACCTCCAAAACATGTAGAAAAGAATTAAATCTTACCTTAGAGACAAGCTCTAATTTTCACCATGTAATGTCTTCAAGAAAGCCATGACCTCCATATTTTTCCTCCTCTTGATCTTCAAATCTCTCCAATTAATTGTGTAGAAGAGGGCAAAAATGGGTTGGCCGTGAACAGTGGCGCCGCCCATGAACAGTGGCCGAACTTCTCTCTCTTTAAGTTGAGAGCTTCTCTCACTAAGACCTAACTTGCAAGATTAATTTGTGGTATAAGTGATGACTTAGTCATCCACTTATGCTTATATATCATCTTTACAAAGTGGACATGTGTCAACTTTTTATTCAACCACCAATCAAATTCGGCCATGTGTTGTGGGCCCACTTGATCCCACTAATGACTTAATAATCTAATCATGGTAAATTAATCTCAAATTTCCATTAATATTTTCATACCAAATAAAATTTCAAGCAAGTCGTGCACTTACTAAAATCAGGGATTAAAATCCTTGTCTAATATCCAACAATAATCTTGTCATTGGATTTATGTTGATTTACTTACGAATAATCCGTGGTATAAAAAATACGGGGTCTAAAAAAAAGAACACAAAGATCAAAAGGCTATAATTAAGTGTTTATGTGTTAGAAAGCTTCCAAGGGTTAGAAGATTACAAGAAATCCAAGTGAAGGTGAAACTAGGGTTTTGCTCAAGTGAGGTGTTTGCACCCAAGGTTCATTCCTACACCATATAAATCTAAGTTTTATGATGTTTCCATGTTGTTTAAGGTATTTGAAAGTTGAAACACTATGGATTGCAAAAAAATAATAGAAATGGGTCATGAATGTGGGAATAGTGTCACTTTTGAATAAATGTTTGGATTGAGTTGTGATTCTTGATACATTATGATTATAATCATGTTAAAAATGATGTTGAGAACATGGGATAGATGTCATATATGAATGAATGTATTCGTGTGATATGACCATAAATATGGATGATTGTAACAATTGAGATACAAGGATAATGTAGGTGATTAAAGGCATCATTATGATGTTGTGAATGTTATACTAATGATGTTTGGCAATTGATATATGATATGGAGAACTCAAATAAACAAATTCATATTTGAACTTTTCTCTAGCTTTAGTCCACTTTTTAACATTTCCTAAACCTAGTATAACTCTAATGAAGGTAGATAAGAGCATTGAAGGAGATACCAAGTGATAGAATAGTTGAACTCAAAGGTATGTAAGGCTAACCAATTCTTGATCATAACAACTCCAAGTGAAAGCCAGAACATCTATCCTTCCATAAATTAAACTACGATATTCTCCAATGATCCTATCTCTAAAAGCTACTAAGCTTATGATTCTCGATATGATACGATTGTACTAAGTTCCTTATACTTAGAGAGAAATCCTAAGGATAGATTTAATGAACGACGATAGTAATAATGCTAAAGATGCTTATGAGCTTAAAATCTTGGGAAAAAAATTTTGCAGACTCAAATTTCTGGAAATTTATGGCCAAAGTAGAATGTATACATATGTATATGTATATATATATATATATATATATATATATATATATATATATATATATATATATATATATATATATATATATATATATAAATACGCGCGCACCATCGTACGGGACGTATAACCACGATTGTACGAGTCTTCCTTTTGTCCGTACTATATAAATGCGATGTAATGACATGAATTGGAAAGAAGACTTCTAACTATCAATTTAAATGTTATGGATTCCGTAACTATGTATATGCTAATGTATATGCCCCTCTGAATGGAAATAAATACGAATACGAAAATGGATACGAAAGTTTTTTCAAATTTTCAACGGATAATTTCTTCGATTCGCTTGATCCACAATTTAAATAATGTTAACACTTATTAAATGTCTTCCTATGAACGGTAATAAGTATTATCTCCCATCCGGATGTTATTTCATATGTTGTCTGAAAAAAAACTTACGAGGTGTAACACTTGTTATTCTGTTATTCATGCCTTACATACTCGGTATATTATTCGTACTGACATCCTTTTTGTTTGTGGTCTCTGCGTTCATGCCCGTAGGCTAACAGGGAGACGGACTTGATTCATAGCTTCATTATTCAAGGACTACATAGCGGGGCTCTATTTCATTTCGGGCTGCGGTTGGTATAGATTCTTTTGTGTACATATTTATGGGCACGGCGGGGTCTGTCACGTCTATATGATATGATGTATTCTTCTTAGAAGCTCGTAGATATGT
This sequence comes from Lycium ferocissimum, assembly GCF_029784015.1. Lineage (NCBI taxonomy): Eukaryota > Viridiplantae > Streptophyta > Magnoliopsida > Solanales > Solanaceae > Lycium > Lycium ferocissimum. The sequence goes on along the minus strand of NW_026717455.1, from coordinate 4,749 downwards.
GTATATGGTTAGATGTGTTTAACCTTGTCGGCCATATTTTGTATATTATTTTGTTAAGCCTCGTCGGCTTATGTACATTTATTTGGGCATAGTTGTTAATGTTTATATAAATTAATTATCGAACTCAATTCTCTTAGAATGATGATGAATGAAAAGTATGATCTAGCTATGTGGCCCCTAGATATAATGAGATGTATATCGGGAGGTGCTAGGTGGGTTAGCAGGGTGCCGTCCGCCCTCCGGTTGGATCGTGACAAAAGTGGTATCAAAAGCGAGTTCGTCCTAGGCTTGTCTCTACGAGCCGTGTCCCGTAGAGTCTTGGTTATGGGTGTGAAGCGCGCCACACTTATAAACAAGAGGTCGCGGGCATTTAGGAATTAATGACCTTTCTTTCTTATCTTAGATCGTGAGATAGAGCTATGTTGTAAGAACTTCTTGTTCCTTATAGTGTGTTGGATTTCGAGAAATGCGTAAAGAGAAAGCTACGAAAGCAGCCCAAAAGGGCAAGTCGGCGGCAAAATGGGGGACCGAGCACCGCCACCGACAGTAGAGGGGTGAGTCCCAAAACGAGGCTCCATCTCGGTCCTCTCACACTCCACCTATATTAGAGGAGCGTGATGGAGCCTCGGCCCCAGCTCATCACCTCCGGTTCCTCCACCGGATGCTTCGGAGCCAAGATATAAAGAGGCCATTCATTTGCTTGACCGGCTTGGTTATTGCCCGGACTCCGGCAAAGTACATGGCAACGGTGTGATAGAGTCGTTAGCACCAGAGGGCCGTGATTTCATTAATTTGAACCCTCGTAAGTTCTTTGGATCAAAATCGGATGAGGACCCTCGAACTTTTATTGATGGTAGATGTGAGGACATTACGGTTGATACAAGTTTCGGATGTTGAGTCGGTGGAGTTAGGCCTTTTAGATTGAGGGATGTCGCGGTTCATTGGTATACGATTTAGGTGGTCTCTTCTAGAGAGGTAAATGCACCTCCACCACAGTATGGCAAAAGTTTGTAGATGCTTTTCTCCGACATTATTTGCCTCCAAGATTAGCGAGCTAGAGCCATAGGTTCATAAACCTTGAGGCAGGGAATATGAATGCTCCAAGTATAGTCTTCATTTTAATTCTTTGGCTAGGTATGTTTCGGCCATGGTAGCGGATATGGGAGATCGTGTCCACCGGTTTGTGAAAAGGCCTAGGGCCACGTTTGATGGATACGTGCTTGCTGACGTCTTGACTTCGAGGACAAGTATGGATATCTCACGCATTCGGGTCCATACTCGAATCTAGAAGAAAGCCTACAACAACAAAGAAGTGAGTGTGAGCATGATAGAGGTTATAACAAGAGGGCTAGATCTTTGGGTCAATTCACGAGTGAGTATAGAGGCGGGCACGGACGATTTCGAGGCATTCGAGGGCTATTATGACTAGTGCGCCTCCATAATACTTTTCGAAGAGATTTGATAGATCCTCTTAATTCTGAGACCGGGTCGGGAGTTTCGGGATCTTAGTTTAGAGGTGATTCGGGCCGGGAGGGTCACCCGTACCATGATGTTCCCGGTGTGGGAAGTTGCATTGGGGTCGGTGCGATTTAGGTTCGAATGTTTGCTATTCGTGTGGTCGATCGGAGCCATATGATGCCCGTCCCTCGAGAGGTGGTAGAGGTAGGACCCGGCCTTCGGGGTCGGTAGCTGGATCTTCATCTTTTATACGCCCTACTAGGGCTAGGTTCAAACCTCCGGTTCAGCCATGGTAGAGGCAGAGGGAGAGTTCTAGTTCTAGCGGTCCTCGGCCAACCGCATTTATGCTTTGGCCGGTCGGACGCCATCTCGAGTCTTCTGCCGATGTTGTCACAATATATTATCGGTATTTTCTCAATATATATGCTTTGATTGATCCCGGAGTTCTACATTTTCATATGTTACTCCGTATATTGCGGGTCGATTTAGAGTCAAGACCTAGAGTCGATCAAACCTTTTGAGGTGTCTACACCGTTGGTGAATCGGTAATAGCTAGCCGAGTATATAGAATTATGTGGTTTTGATTTGTGATCGTCGTACTATGATTGACTCAGCTAAAATGGTGGATTTTGATGTTATTATGGGCATGGATTGGTTAGCTTCTTGCTATGCCAATGTTGATTGTAGAATGAAAATGGTTCGTTTCCAATTTGGAGAACCCGATTTTTAGAATGGAAAGGAAATACGAGCATCACCAAAAGGTAGGTTTATTTCTATCTAAAGGCAAGGAAGATGATCACAAAACGTTGCATTTATCATTTAGTTTGGGTTGAATGTAGAAGCTGAACCGCCGACTCTTCGGTCGGTTCGTAGTGAATGAATTTCCGATGTGTTCCGGAAGAGCTCGAGCCTTCCTCCCGAGCGGGAAATTGATTTTGCTATTGATGTGTTGCCAGACACTAAGCCTATATCTATTCCTCAATATAGAATGGCTCCCGCAGAATTGAAAGAGTTGAAGGAGCAATTGAAAGACTTGCTTGAGAAAGGCTTTATTAGGCCCAGTTCATCCCCGTGAGGAACACCCGTATTGTTTGTCCGAAAGAAAGATGGCTCCTTGAGAATGTGCATTGACTATCGGCAATTGAACAATGTGATGACTAAGAATAAATATACTCTTCCGAGGATTGATGACTTATTTGATCAATTACAAGGTGCCAAATCATTTTCCAAGATAGATTTGAGATGCAGGTATCATCAAGTGAGAGTTAGGAGAAAGATATCGAAAGACGGCCTCGAACAAGATATGGCCATTTTGAGTTTCGGGTAATGTCATTTGGGCTAACTAATGCACCGGCAGTGTTTATGGATTTGATGAATGATGTGTTCAGGCCCTTCCTAGATTTGTTTGTGATTGTATTCATTGACGATATCTTGGTGTATTCTAGATCCAACGCGAGAATATGCGGATCGTTTGCGTCTTTGTCCTCGGAAGTTCTTGAAACTCGAGAGTTGTTTACGAAATTTTCTAAGTGTGAGTTTTGGTTGAATTCGGTGACATTTTACGGGCTGTCGTTTCTGTAGATGGTATTCGGGTAGACGGCCAAAAAGATTGAGCCGTGAAGACTTGGCCAGGCCAACTCTACGGAGGTTCGTAGCTTTACGGAAACGCGGATATTATAGGAGATTTGTTGAAGGTTTCTCTTCTATTCACACACCACTCACAAAGCTGACCGAAATCGGTAAAGTTTCAATGGACGGATGCTTGTGAACGTAGTTTCCAAGAGCTAAAAAGATAGATTGACTTCGCCGGTCACGACACTTCCGGAGGGATTGGAAGGTTATGTTGTATATGCGATGCTTCGGGCGTTGGGCTACGGCGCGTATTGATGCAACATGGCAAGGTGATTGCGTATGCTTCAAGGCAATTACGGAAACATGAAAAGAATTATCCAACTACATGATCTAGAATTGGGCCGTAGTGATTAAATGCATTAAAGATGTGGAGGCATTATTTATATGGTGTTCAAACGGATATTTACATAGATCATAAGAGCCTTCGGTATATCTTCAAGCATAAAGAGCTAAATTTACTGCCGACGACGATGATTGGAATTGCTAAAAGATTATGATGTTGACATTTTATATCACCTAGGAAAGGCAAATATCGTGGGCGATGCTCTTAGCGCGAGATCTATGGGAAGCTTGTGTGATGTACAACCGAGAGAAAGAGAAATGGCCGTGACCCTCCGGCGGTTAGCTAGTCTAGGAGTCCGAGTAGTGGACTCGAGTAGCGGGGAACTACCATTCGGAATTCGGCGGAGTTTCGTCGCTAGTAGTTGGAAGTGAAAGAGCGACAATACGAAGATCCCATCTTTGATGCATTACGAGAGATACACTCCCTCGAAGAGGAGTCATCATTTGAGATTGCGGGAGGCGGAGTTCTCGATGTCGGGCGAATTATGTGTTCTAGTGTGGAAGGTTTACGCCACCAAATATTGAAGAAGCTCATTGTTCACTGATTATTCCTATCCACCCGGGAGCAATGAAAATGTATCATGATCTTAAATCCATATTGGTGGAATGGGATGAAGAAAGATATTGTCGCGACCCGACCCCGTGGCCGTGACTAGTGCATTTGGCGCACCCAACGCTGATACCGAAATCAGCATACAAACAATCTATCAAAGACATAGAGATCATACGTGGTTCCAAAGCTTGTCACATACTAACATATAAAAACTGCACAAAACCGGTAAGGCGTTTGTCATAATATATATAACGTAACAAAGCATACATACACGCAGCCGGCGGGGCTGGCGCGACGGATGGGCCGCCCCAGACACAACACTCAAGTATCCGAACCCTGTACACAACCCACATCTATGTCTCTACGGACCTCTAATACGGAGAACAACGAGAATCGGATGACGGGACGGGGCCCGCGTGCACTGAATAGACATGATCATATACATCGGGAGAGTATATACCCAAAATATCGGCTCCCGAACAAGGGCACTGCGAACAACGGAGATGGAATCCTACGCCGGTGGGTCACCAAAACGCGTGTCCCCGAACACAATACTGCGGGCATGAAACGCGGCCCCGAAGAAAAGGGGTCGATGCAATATGCGAGTATGCGAAACGTATACGATAATCCAGGCTGCCAAGTCATAATCGAAATGGATAGTACGAAAGTAAGTACATATCCAAAAATACCAAAATGCCTCGCTTATTTTTTGGAAACCTTTCCTTTTATATACATGTAAAAATCAAACATATCATATTTGGGGG
>NW_026717454.1:0-14810 GCF_029784015.1 Lycium ferocissimum | reverse complement strand
TTCGTAAAGTGTTTGAATAGGGTCTAGTTCAAATTTGAAATAGTTTTGAGTTGAATTTGATGTGTCGTTGGTTGTAGAATGTTTCATGAAGTGTTTGTTAGATTTTGTTAGATTGTTGGCAGCTAGCTATTTGAGCTGGTTGTTGATGATAGTGAATTGAATATATATTTGGCAAGGCAAATTCTAGCAAATTTTTTGCGAGGTCAAAATTCTGCCCAAAAATTGTTATATTTCGACCTCATGAGGTTGGTTTCTGCCCAGAAAATGTTAAATTTTGACCTCACGAGGTCAGTTCTAGCCCAGAAAATAAAATATCGGCCTCATTTTAAATGAAATTTCCAGATTTTGAACTCGTGAGGTTTGTTTTAAAAAAAAAAATCTGAAAATTTCATTTAAAATTAACGACCTCATGAGGTCAGTTGTAAAGAAAAAAATTAAATTTTTATAGTTTTCCGACCTCATGAGGTCAAAATTTCAACCTTATGAGGTCGAAAAGTTCAAATTATATTAAAATCTACTCCATTAAACTTGATATTTTAAAATATAATATATAAAATTAACTTACCGACCTCATGAAGTCTGTAATTTAATTTTTTATTTTGGGGTGTAAATATAATGAGGTCGGTTTTTTTCGACTTCATAAGGTCGGTTAAAATTTCGACCAAGTCTTTAACGGCCTGGGCTTGAGGTCGATTTTCCCGTATTTCCACCTCATGAGGTCGAAAATCGAGGTTGAAAAAACTATTTTTTTTAGTGGTAAGAGGATCAGTGATATTGTTATATAAAGTCAAAATTTTCTAGCATTCTCTTGTGGTATTCACTATAAAAATAGACATTGTTACAATTTTCTCAACAAAAAATTTCTTTTAAATTTTTTTATTTAGTTTGACTTGGTGCAAGAGTATCTATTTTTGTGTGATTTTAGTTCCCTCCTTCCTTTTTTTGGAAATAGTGAGTTCTTGTATTTAGGTGGAGAGGTGTTAGTAGCATATCCGGCGTATCTAATCATTTATTTGAAATTCGGTTAATGGTGGAATGAGAAAAAAACGATCCTTCCGCATTGGCGGCGAGTGGAGTGTCACTTTATCAATAGTATAAGTGGACCTCTCAAAGGTATAAGTAGACATTAGTCCATACTGGCTGCCCTGAGAAGGGGCCCTCGAATGGAGATAATTTAAAATAAAGTAAAAGAAAAGGTGAATAAAAGGATTATGTTGCCGATGAAAAGGGCTAACTCCATGGTTGTGGCACAATGGAGATAATTTAAAATAAAGTAAAAGAAAAGGTAAATAAAAGGAACGGAAAAGGGCTAAAATTTCCCTGTACTTTTTGCTGAGAAGCACTTTAGCCCTCCATAAAAAATGAAGAATAAGAAAAATTGTTTTTAAATATGTTTTTAATAACATTGACACGTGGCTGAAAGTTTGTATTTTTATGGTTTTTAATAGCTCTGTTAGCTGAAATTTGAGATAAGGACAAGAATGAGACCTTTTGATAACGACAGAGTCGTAAAACAGTCCAACTATTAACGGAGGGCAAAAGTTCTCCTCGGCAAAAAATACAAGGGCAATTTTGGCCCTTTTTAATTCGTATGTATAATATTATAGAGGAGAGTTGTTTAAATATGTGATATTATCTTGCATTTTAGTGCACAGTGCTCTTTATGTAGTTCTCTTTTTATAGAATTCAAGGAAAATGCTTTCTTTGTAATAGAACGTTAAAAACACATATGCCCTACTGTGAGACTAAAGGTCATTATATATATTGGAAGATTTCATCAAAAGACTGAACACGTATGCCCAGCCGTGAGATTAAAGATCACATTTGACTGAATAAACTTTTCAAAAAAGAAAAGAAAAAGACTAAGAGAAGGAATACCTTGTGGCAATACCTTGAGTGTGCCAAGAGTCTACAAAACTTTCCTTTTTGAATACATTTTTGAGTGCTTCATTGATTAAAAACCCACAATTCAAATGTTAAATGTTAACGTCATAACGACTCTCGACGGCTTCATGATTATTACATTTAGTTGGTGCTTTACTCCCGGTAAATGATCGTCTCTTTGGCAGCAGGTTGCAACTTGCATGTATATATAGGCAGAGACGAAGTCATGATTTAAAGTTTATGGGTTCTCAACAATCTCAAATAAAATTATTAAAAAAAAAAAAAAAGTAGACAAAATAAAGGCCTACGTGATTTAAAAATGCTTTATATAAGTGTGCCATAGGAGAATCAAACCCTCATCAAGGAAGGAGCTAAGCTTAACAGGTTCCCTTTCCTCCGCGCGACCAACAACTTACTTTGTTATTTGGGTCCCAGCTAATAATTCTTATATATTTGATGGATTTCTCAATATAAATATCGGTTTGTGCAAAATTAAAGTTACTGGGTGTCCCAGAATCCACACCTGATACCCGGAATCCACCCATATATACACGACCTCGTGTGAAGTTAACCTGTAGCGGAGCAACTCTCCAACTTGCTTTCGAGTGAACCCAACGAATATAGCGTGAACCAGCAATCCGTCATTCCCAGATTGCAGTCTCCCCTTCACAATGACAACACCCATCGAGCCGAGCCGAGCTGAGCCTCGATAGCATATTAAATTGAAAAATCCCATGATATTCATAACTCATGAGATGTTGGGATCAAGTTAATAGTCCAATATTTTACATAATAAATGATATTATTAGTGGCATATATCCTATTAAGATTTCATATTAAAGGCATAGACGAATCTAAAATATAATATATGGGTCATGGAAATATAGTAGTTTTGCTAATATGCTATATATATATTAAAAAATTCACTAAATGTTTATACATTTTTTACTACGAGCACAACTATTATTGTATGTTAACACGGGATCGTTATCCACAGACTTTAAATCTTGAATCCACCTAGTTAAAGGAGATGCAAACAAATTAAATTGAATTTGATATCTTCCCCTGAGGAGTGAAGTAACCCGTTTGAATACTCTACCTCAGGGTAAACTTTTCAGAAAAGGAAAGTTCAGTACTACTTTGCTTATGCCTTACTTCAACCATTTTGCATGATTCAAAACCAGTTAGATCTCTTCTAATTTCCTATCCAAAAAATTACCTCATGACTCTACAATTAAGGTAACTAAAAACAAAAAAAAAGGTCTAAAATCAGCAATATATAGGCTAAAGGTAAACATGAGACTTACTCAAGGATAATTGTTGAGTGCAAGAAATTGAGAGTTCAATACTTAGCATCATTTTCAGGAAAAAAAAATAAAGTGAGTGATAATGAAAGGAGGATTTAGAAATTCTTAATAGCCGTTCTAGAACGGCCATATGTGTTTGGCTCCTAAAAGAACGTTGATGATATGGTCATAAGTGCACTGAGTTGGAAGACATTTTAAACGTCAGTCCAACTTGGGCACCTAATTATTACTATCATTTTATTTTATAAGTTAAATTTAAGAAATGGAGAATACTAGTGGGAAACAAACTATTTAAAAAAAAATAACAATAAGAATATAATAAAACGGCCCTATCTGAACTGACCAGGTTATTATCAACCTTTACGTCCGTTGCATTAGAAATTTCTTTACTTTAGCAGTACTGTAAGTAGAATAGACAATTAAACATGGAATTTCAAAAAGACGAGATAAATTGAATTCATATAAAAATTTTGAAGAGGGGATTACTAAAAATGCTAGTCTATTATAATTATATATACTATTCTTCGGTTACGCTCTTTGCACGTATACATAATGTTCAATATACATAGTCGAAAACCATAATATCAAAATGAATTATTTTGAACATTGTGATAATTAAAGAAACAACAACTTAATAATTTTTTCAAAGTTGCGAGCTATATAACTTTTTCTTTATGGTCTATGTGATGGGACTTGGGTTTGATTTAAATAAGAGAAAGAATTCATGGACGTACAGATTTAATATCAAAACGCATACAAAATGAAATTCTTGAAATAAATATAGATTAAAGTTTAGTCCGGTCCGCATCAACTATGAAGCTTAAATCTATATATATATATATATATATATATATATATATATATATATATATAGTCTAATATTATCTCCCTAATTTAGGGGCCAAAACAGTTTTTTTTTTTTTTTTTTTTTCAAGGATTTGAGAATAGTGCGGAGTGTCGGTTTTGTTTGCATGTCATAAAAAGAACGTGTGATGTATGGGTGTGGGTGCTATGATTGTGGGTGTGGGTGCTATGACTAAAAGTCCAGCTGATATTGATGTGTTAACAGTTAACACCCAACTTTGCCCCCTTTCCACTTTACGTACCTATGCACCAAACCTTTTCCTAACTTTATTTCCATGTTGAAGGACAATTTATGAGTTTAAATTGTAGCTATATATATATATATATATATATATATATTCAATTTTTAATAAAGGGGTAAAGTTAAACTATTTTGTACTCCAGTTTAAGAATAAATTTGACCAACTGACCCTTTACCCTTAAATTTATATTCCTTTCCTTCATGTTTTTTTTTTGAATAAAGAGATAAATTACCAAAATTTATAGATAAAATTTGAATTAGTTAATAAACAAATTTTATAAAATGTTGACATTTATGTGTGCGAGAAAAAGAAAAGAAAAAAAAACTAATTCTATATGTAAATCTTGACAAGAAAAAAGCTAGAAGCTACCTACAACAGTCAATTTTTTGCGCGGATTATCCTTCAAAGGTACTTATCTTTAATTTTTGGCGCGCAAATTGCGTCTATAATTTTTGTCCTTCACTTAAAAAAGTGATCGAAAATATCTCGAGATTCTGGGTTCGAACCCTCACTCAGTCAAAAAAAAAATCTCAGGGCAAAGTTTTGCAAAAAGTCTATCTTATGCCGCAGAGTTTGCCTTAAGGCATAATTAAAGTTTGCTTTACGAGATGTCACGCAAGACATAACTAAAAGTTCTTTTATAAGTGAGCCATCGCATAAGACGAGACTTTCAGTTCCTTGCGATTTATATTTTATTTTTATGACTATGCTTTATTCGAACCCGAACCTTTGGATATTTTAGCGCGAAGACACAAAATTAAAGCATCAAGAATTTGAGGGCCAAAAATTAAAGACCACCCCCAAAGAAGGCCAATCGTGCAAATTGCCCACAACAGTGGAAGCGGAGGGTTCGAGCTAATCAGTAGCATAAAATCTGACGAAATTGCACTGTTTTTCCTTCAATGGGCTGGTCTTTAAATTTTGCTCTTTTATTTTTTTTCTTTTAAATTGAACTTATGCCTAGTGAGACATAAATTCATTACGGGCGTATAGTATAACTTGTGAGATATTATTATGATAAAATAAAAACATATGCCCTGCAAAAAAACTGTTTGGCTATGGAATAAAAATTAAAGACTTGCACAAAATATGAAACACCCCCCCCCCCCCCCCCTTCCCAAAACCCAAATTTCTCCTCGCTGGGTATAATTGGAATAAAATTATTTAGTTAGAGTTAGAGTGTGAAAATAAATATGACGAATACATGAATGTCGTGTCGAAATTATAAGTTTCTTATCTCACTCTTTTGTACACATAATAATAACTATCCTTTTCTTCCTAACTCTCACCTTCCTCTTTCCCACCGTTTCTTCCTCTTTCTGCCTTTGCTTGCTCTTCTTATCTCCTCTGCTTCAAGGTACTCCAAGATTCCCTTTTTATATTTTATTGCCTTCTGTTTGGATTATAGCTGTACACTCTATCCCCCCACCCTCTTATGTTTCTATAAACTTATAAATACATGTTATACGGTGAGTGGATAAAACAGGGGAGAGATAACTCCTTAGTGGTGCTGGTGACATACTGATCAGATGGCAGATAGCAGCAGAACTCAAGAGCTTTCTGTCTCCTCTCAAGATCATGAGGTACTCGAAATTCTACTATTATTGTTTTTTTTTTTTTTGTCCATTTTCTACACGAAAGGGAAACTCTTGCATTTCTTTCACCTCTTTGAGTTATTTTTTCGCTACTTTGGGTATAGGAGCATTTCTCTTGTTTCATCAGTTGTCATGCAACTCTTTTATTTATTTTACAAAACAATGAGTTAACAAAGATTAGTCCGGTGCTATTTATTACTACCTCTATACTCTTTCCTTCTGGTCAATCATAGAAATAATGACACCTTTCTATAATTTATTTAACCACAAGTTTTAAAAGTCTTCATTTCATTCTTAAACTTTGTGTCCAGTCAAACTCCTTCACATAAAGTAAAACGGAGAGAAAACTTTTTAATTTCTATGCGTATGTGTTTAAGGTTTACAAAGGATTTATACAACGTAACTACATAATTAATCGGTTGATATGCATACACGGTTCCAGTGAAATTGAAGTTGTATAGGTGCATACATAAGGTCTGTTCTGTAGTACGGGAGATTTTTAGTGCTGGAGCAATTAAATTTTTAATTAAGTTAATTGTACAGAAAGATAAAGATTTTATGAGACTTAATTAGATGCTTCCAAATCCCACATTTTCTTATATTTATTTATTTTCAAAAAGAATGAAAAGAGTAAAGACGAAGCGTGTGTGTTATTGGACCTAACATCCGTAATCGATAGTTATGAATTGGAAGTTGGGTAGCCGCCCTCTGCTTGAAAAAAGCTTAAAACCTTCTTGTGCAATTTACTTTTTTTCTTGACATCCAATTAAAGTTAGTAAAGTAATGTATAGAAGTATACAAGTATTTTCATATAATAAAACCACATAGAAGATGGAATATTTAAGAAATTTAGATACAGAAATATGCAAGGATTCAAGGGGTTGACAGAATTTAGGGAGTCTTATAATAATGTTTTAAGGTTAATATCACTATTAAATAAGAGTAATTGCTTGTTCGATTTGAATTATATGATTTTTTTAATTATGCAATATGTGGTTACTAGCTTTCAAAATGATAATTTCATTCAAAATCTAGACGCTTGTTATTATTCAAGATTTGAAGCACGCATTTAATCCAAGGTTCTTCTCAAACCATGTACATACTAGTTAATTCATATAGTGGACTGATATTGTATTTTTCTTTCGTGTGATTATTATATCTTTTCTCAAGTACCAGACATGATTAGAAAAGAATTTTATAAGACAAAGAAGGATCTTATGTTGATAAATTAGGAGTGGGAACAAGTCAAAAACTCACAATATCTTATAATTGTCTGCATTAGCTATAAGACTCCATTCTTGGTTCCATACCATTTTTTTTGTAATATTTGTAATGTGGTCCAAAAAAAATATTTTGAGAAATTTTATTAAAAATGTATTTTTAAACAAGGGCATAAATTTGATGTAGATTTGTGGGGTTGAAGGGGCAAAGCAATCACGTGCAACCTGCTCTATGGGATCACAAAAGAGTGGTCTCTAAAAGCTAGGCTTTCTGATTTAGATTTACTGTAAACATTTGAGCCACTCATAGCTTAAATTCAATTATTTAGTACGCTATATTTGAAGTGTGTCGGCACTAACTTAAGCGGAAACTTAGCAAGTTAAATAAGTTAAATATTGAATTAAACATCTAAAGGGAAGTACTAGTCGCCTCCTACGTTTCATAATTGTTAAAGAGGATATTTAGTAAAAATTGACTTAGTTTGAGTCAGAAGATTCTTTTTAACGAATTATCTTTTTCATTTTCCCTACTTTACAAATATTAAACAAGTTGGACACGTAACTATAGTATGAACGGACTAGTTGATCAATTATATTTGGTCGTCTATAGGTAAATAGAATAGAATTAGAAAATGTCTACGAAGTACTCCTACTTTTATTTTATTAGTCGTTTAAAGTTTGCGCTGTATCTGGGATATCTATAGCAAGTTTGATCAAGATGCAGAAATCAGCTGATTTTTAGTAGTATTATTTTTTTATCAAAAATATTTTTTCAAAAAGTGATTCGAGAAAGTAGCATGTTCGGCTAAATCATTTGAGAAATGCTTTTGTTAGTAGTTTGTGTTTGACCAATATTAAGTACTTATAAGCGTTAAATTAAGAAAAAAAGAAGATACTAATTTTAATTTGATAAATATGAATTTTTTATATAGGTACTCTTGTCTAAAAAAACATTTATTGTTTGGAGAAGCTACTTTTTCGTTTCAGTTTTCACTTAAAACTTGAATCTGCTACTATTCAAATCATTTGTTTCTTCGCCAAAAGCTTTGATCGTCAAACGCCTTCATTCTCTAAAATGAGAGTTTTTTCTTGAAATGAAAGAATAAGTACTTTTAGCTTCAAAAATTTGCTCAAATAGTCTATTATTCTATGTTCCATACTCTACACTATGATTTAATCAGAACAATACAGTTTCGAAAAGACAAATTAATTAGATTGTGACATGGGGTTCTAGACTTGGTCCCGTTGAACTTTTGATTGTTTAAATTTGTTCTTCAAAAGTCATTAAGTCAAATGTTAGGCAACAAGAAGTTTGAAAGCTCAATCCGATGCCTAATAGACAGAGGAAAAAAAGGAGATAGTCAAATATTAATTGATTTATTTAGAGTTAGGTGTCTACTTCTGATCGGTAATTTTATAAGTTGTTTTCTGACTCAACCTTTGATTGTTTGGTGTAATTGGTATTGCTCCTAACTTTTGTAGACGACTTCTACTGGAAACAAATATGGAGGACTAATGCCAAAGAAGAAGCCTTTGATTTCTAAGGCAAGCTTTGTAGTTTTTTTCTCTTAAAATATTTAAAGAATAAATCTTTTTGCCTAAAAGTTTAATTTACAACCTCTTATAATGCTGTGGATGCAGGACCATGAACGTGCCTTCTTTGATTCCGCAGACTGGGCTCTATGCAAGGTAGTGTTTAATTAATCCCTAATTAAATACCTGTATTAAACTTCAATATACCTGTATTTGTTTTTTGTTTTTGGTTTTTTCATGAAGAAATAAAAAAGCAAATAGATTTTCATAAGATATGAAAGCACACTGACATAATGATATCGCTATCTTTGGTTTGGCATTAAAGTTGACTTTCCCAAAAATTCTTAGCGTTATCGTTGGTTTGATAGTAAGTCCAATCGGCAAAATTCACTTTAATTCCTTTTGTCTATTTTTTTCTCCTGCTGAAAATTCCTTAGAATTATATAAAGATGAAAGGAAAATTGTGAAGTAATTTAATGGTTAAGCTATTACCTTTTATCCTAGACTAGATGTTGAAAATTGGGAAGTGATTATTGATTGCTTCTAATTGGTGATGTTGGTTCTTTTCATATGGATACAGCAAGGCGCAGGAGTTGATCAAAAATCAACAGTGGCTATAGAAACATTGCGTCCCAAATTGCAGGTAATTGTAACGCTCGGACAAACTATTGTGTTTTCTTCATTAATATGTTTTAATTTTTTCATAATTATCAACTTCATTTACCAGTGCTTTAAAGGTGAGAAATATAATGAATATATTATTTGAAATGGAACAGAGAACAACTCATCAGCAACTGCCTCCTCGAAGACCTGCTTGTACATCTTGACTCATGTTGGACCTCTATCACTTGAAAATGCTGGTTTTGTAATGTTCTTTGCTGGCTAAGTAGATAATATGTCGCCATAAGTACATGCATAGTTTTTATATTGTTAACTAAGCTCCTCTCTTCAATATGGGATATGGATGTAATTACCTATAGTTCTTCTAAACCTCTCGTTGCTTGAACATTTCAAAATTATTATTTTCCCAGCTCTTAGAGTCTCCAATTGTGTTCTTTAGAAGATGATGAATGCTAGTTACTCAAAGGTGCAAAGCCTTACATGCAGGTAGGGGTGTACAATGGAAACTGACAAACCGCACCAAACCGATAATTCCAATCAAATCGAGGGAAAAATCCGACTAGTGATTTGGTTTGACTTGGTTTGGTTTTAAAAAGAAAAACCCGACCACTCTTGGTTTGGTCTGGTTTTAACTAAAAAAAGTCAAACCGAATTAAACCAACCCGACATTATATGTATAAAATTTCAAAATATTTTATACATAAAAATATTTATTTATAATGTAATTTATAAATATTTCTTAAACTTTTTCATAGTTTTTTGTCTTTTAACATATTATTTCAAGCTTGGAATTAGAATTTGAATGGTCCAATAGGTTTTATAGCCCATAGATATTAGTAACTCAAATAAAACCTAACAAAAATCAAATCAATACTAATGCTAACAAAAGAAATTCAATTCTAACACTAGAAATGACAATATGTTGGATATCTATTCTTTAGTTTTATATTGTTTATACAATGAAAATAAATAACTTAATTTTATTTTTTTCTTTAATATTTAGCCATGTAATTAATATTTATTAATAGTACTTATTTTAGCATGACTTAGTACTTTTAGATTATGATCATTTTCTATATGCCTTATAAATTAGCCGTATTTATTATAGCATGACTTAGTACTTAGATTATGATCATTTTATTTTATGCGATTTCATTTCATTTTTTGTTCAATATTTTAGTACAACATCATCTCTCATCTCACATTTTGTGTTATTTTCTTAAAAATATCTTAATTAGATAGTCGTATCTTACTAGGACTAAAGAAATATTGAAGTACAAGTAATATATTTTGTATGAAGACTTTACCGGAAAAAAACCCGAAAAACCCGAGCAACCCGAAAAAATCGAGAAAACTCGAGGTTGAAAAATCCGACTTTTGTTGGTTTGGTTTGGTTTATAAATTTAAAAACCCGATACAATTGGTTTGGTTTGGTATTTGAAAAACCCAAACCAACCCGGTCCACGTACACCCCTACATGCAGGAGTGTCAAATGGGCGGGTTAATTAGGGAAACTTACCTAAATGTACCCTTCGGCCATCTAGTTTAGCAAACATAGCCGAAGTATACATTGCTTATATACTTCGGTTGTATAGGTATGTATATTATATTTATAAGTATGTTATATGTATATTTAGTATAAACTATACAATATCTATATATTATGTACATATTTTCTAAATTAGATTGTTGAATTGTATTTGGCTGTAATTTTCCCTAAAATGAACTGTGTTAATAATGACCCGTTCAAAAGTTACTTGGGCTGAAATGTATTGGGTTAAAATGAGCTAAAAAGCGAGTCATAACCCAACATGTCCAATTCTCATTAAGTTTTAATCTCTTTATTTGTTCTTTTATGATTTTTTAAGTGCTTAATAGATTGTTTTATTATGGCTATATGTGACATATCAAACAAAAAATGTCTTTTTACCAGTATTTTGACAAGGGTTCTCATGGATCAATTTGGATTACATATTAGCCCAATAATGTAACGACCCGCTTGGTCGTTATAGGCCTTTCACTCCTTCTCCTCCAAAATATCCCTTCCCACAGACTAACCTCCTATATCTTGAACTTGCGGGATGGGTGGCGTTGTTCCCGAGGCGTCTGTTTGTGTCTTGGGACATTGGTTGGAAATGTGGGTTTTTGTTTGGTTGGGGTTGACTCGAGTCAACACTGGGTCAAGGTTGTTACACCTCGCATTTTGCACTTTCGGATATTTCGAGACAATGGCGGAAAGTTCAGGGCAAGGTCATTTTTCGGTTCCGTTATAATGTGTAAGTCGTTGGAAAATATTATTAGTGTGGAAATATTGATAAAGACCAAGGGCAAAAGGGAAATTGGCAAAATGGTATTATGGTAATTTTGTGAAAAGGCTAGGGGCAAGAAGGTAATTTCGCATTAATTCTAGAGAAAGTCATGAAAGGAGATATGGACATTGCAAGTTGGCCTAGCAGACCAAAGAATTGGTCTGCGCGAACGCGCCGGGAAGTGGCGCGAACGCGCGAAGGCCGGGAGTCAATGCGACGCGAATGCGCCACCCCGTGGCGCGAAGGCGCTGAAAAAAATTTTGGAAATCAGGTTTGAGGTCGATTTTATATGGTAAGAATACAATAATATCATGTATATGACATTTGGAGGTCATATGAAGTGAATTGGTCCATAAAACACTTTATGGGAAATGTCCGTTGTTGCATGATAAGCGGGGCCCACACATCGGAGTTTTATAAAGGACATATGAAGAGACATATGAATAGTACATGGAGAGTTGAGCAAGTCCTAAGAAGGACCCATAAGCTAAAAATGAGTGTAAGCCCTCCAAAAAGGCAATTTAAGGAAGCATTTTCGGGTGATCTGACTTTGAAGGGTAAAATATGCATTATAAGTTTCGAATTTGGAAAACCACCAAGAATGAAAGTTGTAGATAATTGAATTATCTTTCCAACCATAGGTCGTGGGTCCTCATACGATGTCGGGATCAAAAGTTATGACCGTTTTACTGAACAAAGGTCCAGGCAGAAAAATGGTTCTGCGCGAACGCGCCAGCTGGAAGCGGGCGCGAACGCCCGTAAGGAGAGGCATTAACACAGCGCGAACGCGCCAGAAGGCGCCGCGATCGCGCTGAAGGTTTTTCTCGATGGTTCTCGACAGAACCCGAACGTTATAAAAGGTAAACCCCTCATTTTCGATCAAACACACCCAAAAACACTTCAAAAATTCTGAAAATTCCCCAACCATTCCACAATCAAATTTTGCCTAAACCAGAGTATAATTCTCAAATTTCAGCCTGTATACCGTATATTTTTCGTTGCAGAATCGTATGGTGGTGTGTGTGTGGCATAAAATTAAGGTGAAAAAGTGGAGATGCAATATTATTAACGTGATAAAGGTATGTATTTCTTTCTATTTGTGTTAATATTGGCTTATTTACGAAGGGAGCGTGATTAAATGAGCGTATACGCAGTGAATTAATTATGAAAGTTGAGAAACAGCGTGTGGCTGTTCTATGGAATAATTTGGCATGGAAATTATGTTATTAATGTTGGGGTTGCCATTGTTGTTGTTGGTTATTGGATTGAGAATTCGGTAAGGCATATAAACAAAGGGAGATCTTTGCCCGATTTTTAGCAAAATATAAAATAATTTGGTTTGGAATGAACAAATGTGGAATGAAGAGACTAACGTAGTATGAATCCTTTGAAATGTAGATTGACGAGTTCGGATGATTAAGAATAGCAAATAGCGAAACGGGTATGAGGCTTACCTTTTCTTTTTTATGGTACGTCCACAGTAGCTAATAAGTTGTGATATAATGTGTACTTGGGGTAACTCCGCTCCCGATTTACGAGTCCGTTTATAATTTTGATTTAGGTCATATATAAGCATGTTGGTATCACTAAGCTTTAATATGTTTGATAAATGAGTAAGTATGAGAAGGTCTTGTACCAAAAAGAGTTCTCGTAAGTACGACGCTCGATAACTTCGTATGTTATCTTGATTTTGTGCGAAGTGGGCCCACAATCCTCGATACCTCCCTTATGTGCGGATATAATAGTTCGACCACCCCGGGATACTCGGGGTTTTGAGTGAAATCCCAACGTTTGTAGCCCCCAAACTTGTTTTTTAACCTCGATATTGGTAAAGAACTCGGAGTCCGGTTTTTATCATATTTTTGCCCCTTGCCGCGGGTCAAGTATCTTTCACCCCGTCCCGGCCGGTTTGATATTTATCGGCGCAAGGGCCCGTCGGTCCCCCCCCGGTCCCCCGGCCGGTTGTTATGCGCCCTCTTGCAACACCACCCCTGGGGGGGCCCCCGTTTTTGAAATTTTTGGGGGAAGTTAGGGGGGCGGAGGGACGCCCCCCTGCGTCCCATTTAGGGCGGTTCGTTTCCCCCCACCCCCGGCCGGCCGATATATTCGCCGGGGTTGATTCCTTCCCATATATGACGACGCACCCCCGGCACGTCCTTTGAAGGGGGCCCGTTTATTTTGTTTTCGTTTCGCAAAACCCCATTGTCGACCCCACGTCCGCGGTCCCACGCCCAATGTTCGGCACCCCGTATGCCCCCAGCATTAACGTCCCTCCCCCTGCATTATGCCGCCCGATCCCCGTTCAGGTTTTGATATTTTGCGTCCGCTTTAAAGCCCAAAAAGTGGGCGTCCACCCGACCCGGGTCCGTCAAACCTCCTACGTTCGGGCCCCGGCGTGTCCCCCCTACTTCCCATCCCAAAACCGGAGGTCTTGCCGACCACGACTGCCCACATCTCGACCGGTTTTTAAAAAAGGGTTGCTGCTAACCGATTTCGAGTGGGGTTTTGGTTCACCCCCTTCCGCCGGGTTTTACATGATTTTTTTATAGTTTTTCCGTTTGTACTCAAACATTTTTTGACCCCGCCTTTCGGGGGCGTTTTTCGGCAGTACCCCGAAGTAAAATATTCCGGAGATGGGAGCTCCATTTTTCCGGAACCGAGTCCGGTATGTACGTTGTGTCTTCGGGGGCATTGGAACTTTCGAGGTCGGGGTAGAGTTCAGTCACGCTCCACATAAGTCGAGTGTGTTTTGGGGAAAGTTTTGTGTAATTCGATTTTTTAAATTGAAGCCATTATGTCCCCCCCGACTTTGGGTTGGGGGGCACCCCCCCCGTTGAGAGCGAACCCCCCCAACTCTTATTACACATAGAACTATTTGGACTTGAGACAAAAGAAGTAAAAGCATAGCAATTTTTTTTTTTTTTAGAAAATCTTTTGCATTTCCAAACAAATACCGGTTGAAAATTTTAAAAGGCTCGTATAATAAAACACGTCAACCAAAAAACTTTTTTAAAGGACACCTTTGACCCACGACTCCCGAAAGTCTCTAACCCAAATCGTTCATGGCACGGCTGACTGCAACCCACAAAAGAGTTCGCCAACCGCCGAAACATCTTCATGCCAACTTTCTCGTCCGGGGTTTTTTCCGGCGCAGAAACGCCCCAAGAGGGGTCGAAACAAGCGAGATGTAAGGCATAAATAGTAACATAGTGAGTGATACGAACAAAAACCGCAT